>NC_133619.1:390064032-390367157 GCF_048593235.1 Sminthopsis crassicaudata | reverse complement strand
GACACATATTTTTTATATTGAATCAATTCAAATTGAGGCAGAAGAGGGTTAAGAAGCTTTCCTAATTTTAAGGGCTATTTAATAGTATGATATATAGAACCCAAGGTTTTTACTTTTATTTTCTTAATACCACTTTGTTTTCTTGCTAGTTTTTTGCCTTCATCATCCATTATCAATAGAATATAAATTATTTTTCTTTTCTTTCCTTCCTTTTTTTCTTTCTATTTTTTTGGCACTATTACCACTTTTACCTTTGCCTTTATAGTACTTAGCACAGAACTTGGCACATTGAAAGTACTCATTGAATGCTTCTTACATAAGAGGATCCGTTTCTGTGGGAGAATGTGTTGTGTACATAACCATAGACATTAACATTTTCCAATAGGACTTCCAGATATGGAGGGAAGAAGAATGCAGAGGGGATAAGAATGTCAAGGGAGGATGTGATTGCCTGATTTGGATTGAAGCCAAAACATATTTGGAGTACTCTTGGGCTCTTAACCCAAGTGCACTAGTGAAGTGGTCATGCCTTTATGCAATTGAGAATGCTAAGCTCTGATGTCTCTCTAGGAATGCAAGAGCACAGGTTAAAGAAGGCTCTACATACATATTTAACTTTAACTTCTTGTCAAATATACCTGGGTAGTTTCAGTAATGGGAAGAATTTAAAGGAGATGGGATGGTTGGGGGGGGATCAGGCTTGACATCTAGCAAAGGTTTTGCTCAGTCAGCAAAACATTCCTTTCTCCATGTCTAAATAATTATAAATAAAACAAAAAGTCAGAATAGCTGCTAGTTAATATTTAATGCCCAATGCTCTGGCAGCAACGTACATTCCAAAGATTTCCCAACCGACTATGCTTATACTATTATAAACCCCAGCAGGTCCTGCTTTTCTTTGTTGTTAGAGCATACCTCAAGGGCTATTTAGTTTAAGCAACTTGAGAACTTTGCAAATGGTCAAAAAGGTCATGGCTCATGATGCCTCATTCTTGTGAGCTCCAACAAAACAAAACAAACAAAAAAAATGGTATCATAAATCAACAACAGAATGGTGATATCACTGTCACTTTAAAGGTACATGGCCTTATCACATATTTCTATAGCATTGCAAACTTAGTGGATGTACATTTTTAGAGATTTATTCCTGAAAAATAGAAAAGCAGCCATCAGGCAAAGGGAAATGATTAGAAATGTGGAAAAAGAATTCCATCAGGCATAATAGGTTTGCAATTGTGATTCTCTGACTAATCCTTTCTGTGGTTGCAACTATCTATCCTTAAAATATTGTTAACACTTGGAGTCAGTAACAGGAATTTGGGCTCAAATTCACAGAATATGAGAATAAGAAAAAAAAATTTCCTCAATGATTCTATCTGTGGGTGTTTATAATCTTCAATAATACCATTGCATCTCTTTGCAAGAATTACTATGGATGAACTTTATTGTTACAGCTAAGTTTGCTAAGAGCTATAATTATTAAGTAGATGTTATATATTTGCTAAATCACAGGATCTTAGTTTGAGAAAGTTCCTATGAATCCATCTATTTAAATTCCTACCTGCCTCAAAATTTTTTTCCACAACCACCTTCTTGTCAGGTGTGCTTCATTATATGCATCCTATCTTTATGTCATGTATGGTAAAGAGGGGATTCTAGATCAAGAGTTCTTAAACTTTTTGTGTCATGTAATCCTTTGCCAATCTGATAAAGCCTGCAAATCTCTTCTTACAATAATGTTTTGTTTATATTCAAAATTGAAAGGGATACCAAGTTTCAGTTAAATGTTAACGCAAAATGTATATTTTTTCCTATCCACATTCACGAATTCTCTGAAATGTATCCATGGGCCTCTTGTGGGAGGAAGTTCAGAACCCATGTCCTAGGACATAAAAGGTCTGTCAGCATAACACAAGCTCTGTTAGGTGCTATAAAACTAGAGAAATTCAGGAAATAAGCCATAAGTTGATAGCTGGTAGGGATCATAGCCTTCTCATTTTGAAGATTTGGAAACTGAAAGTAAAAAAAAAAAAAAATGAAATCATTTAGCTGTTAAATTATAGAGTCAAGATTTTAACTCAGGTCCTTTGAAGTCAAATCTAGCACTCTTTCCACTATAAGGTGCTCTGTTGTAATCTAAGCCCCAGTCTAAAATCCAGAAATGCAAACTTTAGAAATTCAAGTCAAAATAATAGAATCTGAAACTAAGAAGGAAATTTTTCCTGATGTACTGATGTAACTTGGAAGAAGTAAGATTCAGGAGCAAGTGGATTTGAGGAATAGAGAGGCACCAAAAACTTCTGTTCCCACTTCTGTCTCACTACAACTACAACATGAAGGCCATTTAAACTGGGAAACCACCATAAACAGGCTTACAGTGGTGTTATTTCAGAATCAAATGCTGGGAGAGCATTAGAATAGTAATGGGATTATGTAGTAGTACAATAATGTTGTTCTGAGGTCTCCACAGGATTTTTCACCAGGGGATACAATGTATCATACATAGCAATTCAGAAAGATGATCTACTGAAGTGTAGAGAGATGGTTATCTTCATCAGCAAAGGGTATACTCAAACCAGTAAAATCACAGTTCCTTCAAGTATTACATTATATTTGTTTATTGTGCAACAAGAAAATGATATTCCCACACATATATTGTACCTAGACTATATTGTAACACATGTAAAATGTATGGTATTGCCTGTCGTCGGGGGGAGGGAATAGAGGGAGGGGGGTAATTTGGAAAAATGAATACAAGGGATAATATTATAAAATATATATATATATATATAATAAAAAAAAAATTAAAAAAAAAAAGTATTACATTATATTTATAAAGCAACTTTTGTGTCCACAATTAGATCGGTGTCTATGGCTCAATTATGACTACTTAGCTATTAGAAACTAAGTATTAATTGTCAATTGGAAACATCATAACTACAATAAGCAACGTGGACAGAGAATTCATAAGGACACAGACCTGGAAAAGACCTAAGGATCTATTTCAAACAATATCCTCTTCTCTCCCATACATTCACACACCATTTTATTGATGAGGAAACTGAAGCTGAGGCAGATTAAGCAACTGCAAAGTCATGTAGATAGTGTCAGAGATAAGATTTAACCCCAGATATTGTAAATTCACCACATAAAATAATTAGCAACCTGGTTTCTCTTTCTGGCTCTAGTATTGGTTCATTGTATGACCCTGGTCAAGTCACCTAACTTATCTGTTTACTTATCCAACAACCACAACAATAATTACCTTTGTTAGCTGATTATGATGAAGCTCAAATATGCTATCATGTTTAAAGGCATTTTGAAAAGAGAATAAAGGAGCTTGAAAAATGCTAGCTTGTATATTACATAAAAGCATCAGTAGCTAGAAACATAGATCTTAAAATATAAAGAAATGGAATGATGAGGTAGCCTATGAGTCTATCTCTAAAATAAGCTGCTTAGTAAATGTACACCCATCAATGTCTCCTCAACATTCATGAGCAAGTGGACTCTACCAACTGCCAACAAACCAAGTCATTTAGAGAAACACTGACATGTTTCTGCTAACAACAAGAAGCTGCAGTAATTGTTTGCACAAACATACATTGTCTCAAATATGATTTTGCTGCTGCTGAGACTTTCTTGTCATAACTATCCAAATGACAGACACAAGCTCAACTCCCCCCCTTTTTTGTTGTAATCTCCATATTTGACGCATGAAAGAAGACTTAATTCCTGTTTGAATAAACAACATAATAAGGTTATTGAGATTAGAGACCATTACTATATAAAATTATGTCTAAGTGGCAGATATAATTAACATTGGATTGTAATTACACTAATTACAAGTCACATTAAGACACTCCAGTAATGACAAAGTGAGAACCCTATAATTGAATGGAATAAGTAGGGAAACATGCTGCTCACACTAATTACCTAAATGAGCTAATATGTCTTCAGAGTGACAGTCATGCTCCACGTTATTACACAGATAAGACAGTTCATCGAGGTTTTAAAATATATAAGTACATACATATGTATATATATATATGATTTATATTTTTGTGTAAATATATACACATACATACATGTATATATATATATACGTAAATATGTATGTACATATATATTTTTTTTTTCTAATTCCCTTTATTCATTTTCTCCAGGACCTATGTCAAATCATCATCATTTAAAATTTCTCTCTGAAGCCAAAAAAGAAACTGCAGTTAAGATTTTATCTTATATTGTTTAAGGTTACCAGGGTCAGGGGAGAGGTAGAAATGTCCAACTTTCCTAAGTTAGATTCTATTCTTGACATGTTCAGAATGTGTTAAAAAGGGAATTGTGCTTTCAGTGATTTCCCCAGCCTGGCAAAACCACTCTGATTTTTCTCTCTCTCTGGTCTTGCTTTTCCAACTTCCCAAATGATATAACTCAAAACACCCTGTGCAGTTTATAGCATCCAGCATAGTGGATTTCGTTGGCTCTGGAGTAACAAATATGGCTTACAGCAGACTGGCTCCAGTGGGGCCCTAGAGAGTGCTAAAACCTGAATTATTCAAGGCAATTAGTATGAGCATTGCTCTGGAACTCAGATTTCAGTCTTGGCTGTTAAATGAGAATATAAGCTTAATAGCACAATATGAATTCACGGTATTGTGAAAACTGTTTTGCTATCTGTCCCTCCTACTCCCACCCCCTCTTCTATTCATATCACCTTTCCTTTATGTACCTCAAGCTGTCTGGGGATACTGCTTGAGAGGGCATGTGAAATAAAAGTAAAATGGTATAGCCATTCAAAACTTTTCTTCCATAAAAGAAGGCATAGCAAACAACAACAAAAGGAATATCAATATATGGGGAAAGCTGCTGATGCTATGTCAGGAATTAGCAGTGTTAAGTACAACATCCCCACCCAGCCTTGCCACAGGAATACTTTAAATATACTTTAGGAAAAATGGATGGGGAGAGAGTAGGGAAGGACAGAGAGACATACAGACAGAAAGAGACAGACACAGAGAGAGAGTGACAGAGGGGGAAAAAGACAGAGAGAGAGAAAGAGAGAGAGAGAGAGAGAGAGAGAGAGAGAGAGAGAGAGAGAGAGACAGAGAGAGAGAGACAGAGAGACACAGAGACACAGAGAGACACAGAGAGAGACACACACAGAGACAGAGAGAGACACAGAGAAACAGACACAAAGACACACACAGAGACAGACATAGAGAGACAGAGAAGAAACAGAGACAGAGAGAGAAAGAGAAAGACAGACAGACAGAGGCACAGACAGTATGAGAAAAAGAGACAGAGAGACAGAAACAGAGATATTCTTGAAGTCCAATACTACAAAATTATTTTCTGTTACATTAAAGGAAAAACCTTCATTCTCTTTCCCCCCAAATAGGAACTTGTGTTTCTAGAAAACCAGGTCTGTGTATTTTAAGCATAAGGCAGTAACTAAAATATAGGAATTTCAATGGACCCAAAAACTGAAATGAGAATGATGATTTAAGTCCATTCTATTCTATTTATACTTACTACTTAACCTTGAAATAATTGTCTTACTCCTTGGAAAAACTTTATATTACCAGAGTCTTGTGATTGCTCCAATCAATCATATTTTAGCTTAAAATGGACAAACTGTGTTTTCATTATTAGTTATCCTCCTCTATTAATTCTGTAGTTGTACAAAATTATATAATTATGCATTAAGAGTATATATAAGAGGATAAGTCAATTGAAACAAATGGTGATGGCAGCCAACCTTCTCTTGATGGCAACATAAATCTGAGACAGATAGAAGATAGCATTGATAAACTAAGATAAAGACATTGAGTATATAGAGAAAACCCCCAGCCTTTATTATCAACAGTACCACTTACTCAATAACTCTGAAAGAGCCAAGAATAGAGACTTTAAGGGTTGGAAGGGAAATAAAATCTCAATGGGTTTATGCCATACTTAAAACACAAATGCTTTCTATCACATCCTTGATTTTCATCTTAAAATTGAAGATTTTCACTAACAGGACACTCACTGCTCTTAACGCAACTCATTTTTGGATAACAATATTAGAAAGTAATTCTTCCTATTGAGGTGAAATCTACCTCTCTGGAATGCCCCTCCACTGCTCCTAATGTTTGGGGCCCAAGCAAGATTAATGGTATCACTTCTCTACATACATTCTTTAAATACCTGAAAGAAGTATTTCTTCTCTAAACTAAACATTCTCAGTTCCTTCAGATGTTTTTCATCTGGCATGATTTTTAGTCCTCTCAGCAGCCTGGTTATCTTATAGATTCATTTTACTTTATTGACATCCTTTTGTAAAATATGGTGACCATAACTGAACATGTTATTAATGTTGTGTTTGGCCCAAGGCTTCATGTGATTCACCTTCATTTTCAACACTACTTGATGCTTCTTTTTAATGGAACCTAAAATCAATCATATTGGCGGTAGATGGTGCCTTGGGTAGGACACTGGGCCTTCAATCAGTAAGACCTGATTTAAAATCTGGTCTTAGATACTAGCTGCATGATCCAGGGCAAGTCAAACTTCAATTTGCCTCAGTTTCTTCAATTATAAAATGGAGGTGATAGAATTTTGAGAATCGAGATAATATTTGTAAAACACTCAGCACAGTGCCTAGCATATAAATACTATATAAATTATTCCCTGACTTTTCCTTTCCTTATCTCTCCCCACTAAGACTTAGTGTGGATTTACATGAAGCCTGGAATCCATTTAATCTGCCTCAGACACTTATTGCTTCTGCGACTATGGACAAATCTTATTTCTATATTTGTAGAATAGAGTAAATTAATACTTTTCTTCCTACTTTTCAGGGTTCTTCCACCACTCTTTTTTTTCCTAATGTAACTATACACTAGTTGTTTTTTTAATACATATCTCTTAATGAATCCTATTTTGGGAGAAAAATCAAAACAAAAGGGAAAAACCACGAGAGAAAAGAACCCATAAAAGTGAACATAACATGTGTTGATTTACATTCAGTCTCAATAGTTTTCTTTCTTTGAATGTAGATGGTGTTTTCTATCCAAAGTTTATTAGAATTGCCTTGATCATAGAACCTCTGAGAAGAATCAAGTTTTGTATAGTTGATTATCATATATTCTTGTTGTTATTAATGTATTCCTGGTTCTGCTTGTTTCGCTAGTATTAGCTCATGTAAGTCATTCCAAAGCTTTCTAAATCAGCTTCTTATTTTTGTAGAACAATAATATTCTATTATTTTCATATACCACAAATTATCCCACCATTCTCTAGTTGATAGGCATCTATTCATTTTCCTGTTCTTTGCCACCACAAAAAGAACTGCTACAAACAGTTTTGCACATGTGGGTCCTTTCCCCTCCTTTATGATTTCCTTGGGATAGAAAACCAGTAGTAGCACTATTGGGTCAAAAGGTATGCACAGTTTTATAGCCCTCTAAGCATAGTTCCAAAATTACTCACCAGAGTGGTTGAATCATTTCACAGCTCTACCAATAATACACTAGTGATGCAATTTCCTCACATCCCTTCCAAAATATATCATTATCTTTTCCTGTTATCTTAGATAATCTGGCAGATGTGAGGTGGTACCTCAGAGTGGTTTTAATTTGCATTTCTAAATCAAGTGATTTAAAAGATGTTTTTATATAACTATTAATGGCTTTAATTTCATAATCTGAAAATTGTCTGTTCATATCCTTTGACCATTTATCAATTGGGGAATAACTTATATTCTTATAAATTTGACATGGTTCTTTATATATTTTAGAAATGAATCTTTTATCAGAAACATTGGTTGGAAAAAATTCTCCAGCTTTGGATTTCCTTTTTAACCTTGTTTATGCAAAAGCTTTTTAATTTAATATAATCAAAGTTGCCTAGTTTTCATTTCATAACGTTCTCTAGTTCTTCTTTGATCATAAATTCTTCCCTTTCCCAAAGATCTGATAGGTATACCATCCCTTGCTCTCCTAATTTGTTTATGGTATCACCCTTTACAACCAAATCATGTACCCATTTCAATCTTATTTTGATATAATATGTGAGATGTAAGTCTATCCCTAGTTTCTGACATATTTTATATTTTTCTAGAAAACTTTGTTAAGTAGTGAGTTCTTATCTCAGAAGCTGGAGTTTGGGGACTTATCAAATACTATATTACAATAGTTATTGATTATTGTGTCATGTATCTAACCTATTCCATTGATCTACCATTCTATTTCTTAGCCAGTACCAAGTAATTTTGATGCCTACTGCTTTCTAAGCTAGCTTTAGGTCTAATACTGCTAGACCACTCTCTTTTGGATTTTTTTTAATTAGGGTTCTTGATAAAAGGCTTTGTTACCTTCCAGGAACTATAGAAAGATCAACTATTAACCCAATCATCCCACCTTTCTCTGCTCATTTTATTTTAACAAGAAGATTTCATATGGAAATTATTATAATTCATGTGACATGATTCACTACTAATTACTTAGAATTTTTCAGTATTCAGACAATTTTAAAAATGCTTTCTTTGAAGATTTAGCTAATTCCTATATTGTTAGCCTAAGAAGAGAGTTCCATGAATTGATAATAAAAGATAGTAACTTGCCTACTTCAAAATGTCTCAGTAGACCCAGAAATAATGATAAATTTTATGGACTTTATATTTCTCATGGACCTGTGATTTCATCACTGTAGGAGCATGCCAGGAGCAATGCGCTTTACTCTAAAAAAAGTCCCACTCATTTACTTGAACTCTCTGGTTCTGGAATCCTTGAGCCTGAACCCAAGAAAAAATTACTAAAGGCTGAAGTTTGGCTTATGTCTATAATCTCTGCAAGTCGGGAAGGAGTAAAAAAATGATTTGAGGTATGATTTATTTTGCCTATACAAAGGAAATGTTTAACAGAAAAGAAGAATAAGTGTACATTAACAGAAACTTAAAGAACAAGCAATACTGAATAACCATTGTTATAGTCTCTCAGTGGGTTGATATTTAAAACAATTAACCATAAACCATTTTGATTGGCATTTCACCTTTTTCCACAGCTCTGTGCTGTCTCCCTCCAGATTTCTGTCTTAGAACATTAGGTAAGTGTTGTCCAATTGAATAAAAGGGAAAAATCATTTACTAAGGATCTATTATGTGCCTACATCTGCTAAGTGTTTTACAAAGGTTATCTCACTTGATTCTTATAATTATTCTGAAAGGTAGATGTTTTTTTTCCCATTTTATAGTAGGGAAAAAAATGAGGTAGACAGCAGTTCAGGGACTTGTTCAGGGTCCCAAAGCTACTAAATGTCTGATTTGAACTCTGATCTTCCTGACTTCAGAAACAGTGATTTTTCTTTGGTGTCACCTAGCTGCCTCCAGCTCAAAGAAAATTAAATATATAAGAATTAAGATTAGGATAATGACTAGTCCTTGAACAACTTATCTTTGAATTCCATTGAACAAATAAGAAAAAAAATACAATATTAACTGACACAAAACTAATTAGGTCTTTTCAATCTCTAAAATGTTGTGATTTCTATTGCCCTAAAAAGTCAATATAAGCATAAAAGTTTCCAAAGTGTTTTACATTCATCAAATCCTTTTATCCTTTCATAGCACTATGGAACAGATATTACAAATATTATTTTCTCCAGTTTATAGATAATGAAATGTAGGATCATAGAAAGAAAGTGATTTGTCCATGGTTAACAAAGTGTCAGAAAAGAGATTTTACCTCCCCACTTCCTAACTTCAAATTTAGTATTCTGGTGTACCTCACATACAATGGAATTTCATATTTATTATAATTTTTGCATATGTGAAAAGATATGGATTTTTTCAGAATAGTGTGCCTATTCCTATCCTATACTTCTATCAAATATGCTCTTAGGACATGTATAGATTATTATTATAATACTTCTTTCAATTGAGGAAATTATTCATGAAACAATTATTGTTAATCTTGGTAAACTGTAATCAGGAGTGAAACAAGGTTGCCCACTATCACCATTACTATTCAATATAGTACTAGAAATGCTAGCCTCGGCAATAAGAGCCGAGAAAGAGATTCAAGGAATTAGAGTAGGAAATGAGGAAATCAAACTATCACTCTTTGCAGATGACATGATGGTATACTTAGAGAACTCCAAAGACTCTGCTAAAAAGCTATTAGAAATAATTCAGAATTTTAGCAAAGTTGCAGGATACAAAATAAATCCACATAAATCCTCAGCATTTTTATACATTACCAACACAATCCAACAGTAAGAGATACAAAGAGAAATTCCGTTCAAAATAACAGTCGATAGTATAACATATTTGGGAATATATCTACCAAAGGAAAGTCAGGAATTATATGAGCAAAATTACGAAACACTTGCCACAAAAATAAAGTCAGATTTAAATAATTGGAAAGACATTCAATGCTCTTGGATAGGTCAAGCGAATATAATTAAGATGTCCATACTCCCTAAACTAATCTATTTATTTAGTGCTATACCAATCAGACTCCCAAGAAACTATTTTAATGACCTAGAAAAAATAACAACAGAATTCATATGAAACAACAAAAGGTCAAGAATTTCCAGGGAAGTAATGAAAAAAAAAATTAAATGAAGGTGGTCTAGCTATACCTGATCTAGAACTATATTATAAAGCAACAGTCACCAAAACCATTTGGTATTGGCTAAGAAATAGACTAGTTGATCAGTGGCATAGGTTAGGTTCACAGGGCAAGATAGTGAATAAAAATAGCAATCTAGTGTTTGACAAACCCAAAGATCCCAACTTTTAGGATAAGAATTCATTATTTGACAAAAACTGCTGGGAAAGCTGGAAATTAGTATGGCAGAAACTAGGCATGGACCCACATTTAACACCACATACTAAGATAAGATCAAAATGGGTCCAAGATTTAGGCAAAAAGAATGAAATCATAAATAAATTGGAGGAACATGGGATGGTTTACCTCTCGGACTTGTGGAGGAGGAAGGAGTTTGTGTCCAAGGGAGAAGTAGAGACCATTATTGATCACAAAATAGAAAAATTTGATTACACCAAAGTAAAAAGTTTCTGCACAAACAAAACTAATGCAAACAAGATTAGAATAGAAGTAACAAATTGGGAAAACATTTTTACAGTTAAGGGTTCTGATAAAGGCCTCATTTCCAAAATATACAGAGAATTGACTTTAATTTATAAGAAATCAAGCCATTCTCCAATTGATAAATGGTCAAAGGATATGAACAGACAATTTTCAGATGATGAAATTAAAACTATTTTCACTCATATGAAAGAGTGTTCCAAATCACTATTGATCAGAGAAATGCAAATTAAGACAACTCTGAGATATCATTACACACCTGTCAGATTGGCTAAGATGACAGGAACAAATAATGATGAATATTGGAGGGGCTGTGGGAAAACTGGGACACTGATTCATTGTTGGTGGAGTTATGAAAGAATCCAACCATTGGAATTATGCCCCAAAAGTTATCAAAATGTGCATACCCTTTGACCCAGCCATACTACTACTGGGCTGATATCCCAAGGAAATACTAAAAAAGGGAAAGGGACCTGTATGTGCCAAAATGTTTGTGGCAGTCCTTTTCATAGTGGCTAGAAACTGGAAAATGAATGGATGTCCATCAATTGGAGAATGGTTGGGTAAATTATGGTATATGAATGTTATGGAATATTATTGTTCTGTAAGAAATGACCAACAGGAGAAATACAGAGAGGCTTGGAGAGACTTACATCAACTGATGCTGAGTGAAACGAGCAGAACTAGGAGATCATTATATACTTCAACAATGATACTGTATGAGGATGTATTCTGATGGAAGTGGATATCTTCAACATAGAGAAGAGCTAATCCAATTCCAATTGATCAATGATGGACAGAATCAGCTACATCCAGAAAAGGAACACTGGTAAATGAGTGTAAACTGTGAGCATTGTTTTTTTTTGTTTGTTTGTTTTGTTTCTCTTCCCAGATTAGTTTTACCTTCCGAATACAATCCTTCCTTTGCAATAACAACAATAAAATTCGGTTCTGCACATATATATTGTACCTAGGATATACTATAAGATATTTAATATGTATGGGAATGCCTGCCATCTAGGGGAGGGGGTGGAGGGAAGGAGGGGAAAAACTCAGAACAGAAGGGAGTACAAGGGATAATGTTGTAAAGAAAAAAAATTACCTATGCATATGTACTGTCAAAGAAAATGTTATAATTATAAAAATTAATAAAAAAATTAAAAAATAATAGCCAGGAATAATCCCCCCAAAAAATATTGGTAAACTTTAGTAGAGGATAATAATAAAGCCTGTGATTCCCTCCCTCTTTCAGGGAGAGAGTTTTGAGAGAATTGAGTATCTTTACAATTATGATTCCATAGGAATTAGCTCCTTCTTTATAAATTACTGTCCAATCTCTTTTTCCACCTTTTATTTATTTTTCCTCCAACAACCACACAGGGATAATGATATCACAATCTAAATCTTGTGTCTTCATTATACTTTATGAAGAGAATAATTTATTATAGAAACATGAACAGATCTTTTCCATTTTTGCTGTTATCCTCATTATTCTTAAATGTTTTTGAGATGCTTCCACTTATTTGAATCTCTCATCAAGCATTCAGTATTTTTTTCCTTTCAATATTCCTTAGACTTTTTAGAGAATATAGTAGTGGGAGGCTTTGATCATTTTATATGTAAAATTCTATGAATTTATTTATTATTTTTTTTAATATTGTCATACAGATACATTTATTACATAGTCCCACACTTGACAGTGTAAAAATCCTCTCAAAATGCCCAAGGATGCCAACTTGTTCCTGAAGGTCATTTTCAATGGTTGACTTTTGGTGATCCTATTGGTCCATCAAATCTGACAACAATAGTAAGGATTAACACTGCTACATGATGAAAACATATAGATATATGCGATTACATTTTTAATTTTTAATAAATAGCATAATGGTTCAAGTGGGAAAAGTGAAAGTCTGATGAATCCCCATCTTTGGGGTCATTTGCAAGAACTCTTATCTTAACCAACATTCCTGATTTATTCTTTCAGGCAGAAATGAGACTCCTGGGATAATATCAATCCTATAATTAAGTGGTCTATATTGTGAATTTATCATAGCAATCATAGTCTGATCCCCTTAGTATTAGTGAAGGAGCTATATATTAAGTTCTAATGTGGGCATATTCCTGGATACAGCATATATCTTTTCTATGTAATACATCCAAATATATGATGACCTTCATTTAGTCCCAGGTAAGAGCTAAATTATGCTAATTGTGAACTACTGAGAACAAATGAGAGTGAACCATATTTATGATAAGGATCTTATAGTCACTGAGATTTCCTAGTCAATTCACAGGGTCAAAGTCTCATTGATCAGTAGTCTAGCTAAAAGTGGTTCTTTAGAATGCCCTCTTCATATATGTTTTGAGGCTTTAGATCTGGGCTTTATGAAAATCATTTTTTCAATTTGCAAAAAGAGTTGGAATAAAGAAAGAATTTAAGTGGAGAGACCAACCAGAAGGCTATTGAGATAATCCATAAGTGAGATGATGAAGGTAAGAACCAGTTTGGCTGTTGTATGATTTAGGAGGAGATGTATATTAAATATGTTACAAAGATAGAAATCACACATGCTGGATAAAGACCTAAAAAGGAGACTAAAAAGGATCAATCAGATAAGTTAGAGAATCATTAAAGAGTAGTTTCCAGAAAAACAATAGAAAAGACATTATTTATTTATTGGAAGCCTTGGCCTCTTATTGGTTCATTGCTGTAACAAACTTGTAACAATAATCCTGACACTCCCTTTCTGCCATTTCTGCTTTTACTAGGAGCAAATACAGAACTATGAGGCTAAGAATCTAAAACTTGGGGGCAGCTAGGTGGTGCAGTATATAGAGCACCAGCCTTGAATTCAGTAGGACCCGAGTTCAAATCTGATCTCAGACACTTAACACCTCCTAGCTGTGTGACCCTGAACAAGTCACTTAACCCAAGCCTGGGGGGGGGGATCTAAAACTCTGTTTTCTTTCTTGGTTTAAAAAATGTATTTACACTTCTTTTCCATCTCTGATTTGTGCTTTGTCTTCCAGCTTTATTCTTCCTTACATGTCTTAAGAATGACTTCACTTAGACATCTCACCAACTATGTCTGTGTTATTTCTTCTATTCATGTCTAATTCTTAATAACATTAGCTTGGTTAAATTGTTAGGATAGAGTTGTTGTAATTGTGTGGCACATCTTTTTAAAAAGATAATTTTCCTAGTTCTATACTATTTCATTGCTCTAAGAAAATAGCATAACTATCCATATAGAGGATTCAGGACTAATTCCCACATCATTTTCAAGTTATTTTCTGTCTGTCAAAATAGAATCAATTAAATTTGTTAAAATATCATTTGTTATTTGCCATGACTAGGACCATCGAATTCTTTTTTCAAGGAAAAAAATACTCATGATTTATAGGAGTGAGACTTTTACATAATCTACATAACCTTGGCCTCTTTCATTCCTTATACAAGATACATATTTTCCAATATTTTTTGTCCACTCTCAAATAGTCTCACCTTTCCATTGAAAGTTTCTTAATAGAATTCTCTAACTCTCCAACTTCTGCAGCAGATTGGTGCATAATCATCAATGATGTTCATAGTGGTCTTTTCCCAAACACTTATGTTAAGCAGTATAAAATGAGATAATAACATAACCCAAGAAATGAATAATGTTTCTTGATACTTTTGTGCAGCTGAAGGAAAAGCATCCCATCAATTTCTTTTTTTGTCTCTCCAAAAACAGCTGTAGAATTAGCTGTAGATTTTAATTTTTTTTTTAAATTTAGCAGTATACTCTTTATTTCTTTTGGTTTTGTTTATAGTGAGAATGTTGAGATTATCAAGATTCAATTCTAATAGGAATATTCTCACTCATTGAATAGGATTCCAAATTTAAAAATCTAATAGCTAAGCAAAAGTTTATTATCTAAAAATGGAGTGATTCCCAGGACATTCAGAACCCTTTTCTACAATTGTAACACCATAACAGGGACTATGGAGGGGTTTGCACAAGGTTGAGGAACATCTCAATTTTTTTGTTTGTTTCATGATTTGCCATGAAAATAATTCAGTGCTGAGTGGTTAACATTATACATGATTAGACTCACTGTACTTAATTAGGCTAAATGTAAAGAAATTCCATGAGAAAGAAAAAATTAATAATAAGATAGATGAGGAAAGGAACCATGAAGGAAGTAATAACTGAATTAATTCTTGAAGGAGACATTCTGAGAGGGCTCCAGAGAAATGTTTCAGGCACAGAAAATGGCTGTATAGTCATGGAAGTGAGAGATGGAACTTTATTTAAAGGAGAAAGGAAATAAGCTTATTTCTCTAGATTATATAATGTATGAAGGGGTAGAATGTGAAATAAATCTAAAAATAGTATAGTCTATGAAGAACATTTAGATGTTAGAATAATTTGTAATTTATCCTAGAGAAACAGAAAAAAAAAAAAAAACAAACAAAGAACAAACTAAAAGATAAATCAAACATATAAGAGAAGGAATTCAGGCCAATTCAAGAAATATCAGATCTAGTGACAGAACATAAAGATTCAATTTTTTTCTTCAGAGTTTTAGCTTCTTATGGTAATATGTGACTTTAGCACCTTCACCTCCAAGTCTTTCACTGATGTGTCAGTGAAACCGCTTAACTCCATTGCTTCCTCACTCACTCTCTTCCCCAAAAAGAAAAGAACATACACAAGGATAAGAAAAAAAAATAAAGGATAAAGCAAAAACAAACAAATACCTCACCAAAACCAACCAAATAAACAATTATGCTTCAAACTACACTCAGCTCATCAGCTCTATGTCTGAAGTTAAATAGCATTTTTCATCATAGATTCTTTGGAATCCTCTTGGATCTTGACAAAAGTAACTAAGCATTTCACAATTGGCTATCATTACAATGTTGCTGTTAATATGGACATATTCTCCTATTTTTCCTTACACAATTATAACTCTTCAGGCATAGTATCAAATTGTTCTCTATAGTAGTTAGGAATCTACCAACCAATGAATTAGTGTCTCTATTTTTCCACACCCCCACTAGCATTTATTATTTTTCCTTTTCTTTAACATTTAGTCAATCTGATAAATGCAATATGGTATCTAAGAGTTTTTAAATTTTTACATATCTCTAATTAGTAATAAGTTGAAGCACTTTTAAAATGTGACTATTGATAACTAATTCCTTTGAAAAACTACGTGCTTGTAGCCTTTGACCATCCATTAATTGTTAATGGTGCATTAAAAAATAAATCTAGATCAGTACCCTATATATTTGAAAAATGAGGCTTTTATCAGATAAATTTATAAATACTCTCCAATTTTCTTCCTTTTTTCTGATTTTGACTTCATTAAACTTTTTTTTTTTCTAATTTTATATAGTTAAAATTATCTATTGCACTTCCTATGTGTGTCTTGTGTGGTCATAAACCCTTCCCTTATTAAAAATTCTGACAGGTAAAATCCTTTATACTCTCCTTATTTATTTATCATAATACCTTTTATGTTTAAATTTTTGCTTCCTTGTAAAATTTTTTTTGTTTGTTTTCTGTTGCGTACTTTTTATTCTATTTTTTCCATCTCTTTCTTCCCCTCCCCCCTTTTCCACCTCAAGCAGGCTACAGTTAAACGGGGATACGCGGGGTGCACACACATGCACACACACACACACACACACACACATATATATATATATGTATATACATACATTTTTTAATTTATTTTGGTATACAGAATAAGGTATTGATTTATGACTAGTTTCTGCCAAACAAATTTCTAATTTTCCTAGCAATTTTTATCAATGATGAGTTCTGTTCCCAGATTTTTGGGTTTTTATAAAAAAAAAAAAAAACAAAAAACAAAAAACAAAACGGGATTACTATGGTCATTTATTACTGTGTAATATGTACCTAATCTAGTCTGCTCTATCACTTTATTTCTTATCACTTTCTAATACTCTTTGAAATTTGATAATGATAGTTCCCTTTCTTCACATTTTTTCCATTGATTCCCTTGATACTCTTGATTTTATATATATATATATATATTTTTTTTTTTGAGGGGGTGGGACTTTATTTATTTATTTATTCAATATTTTCCCTAGTCATGTTTAAAACATTTTTACATGTTTTAAAACTTCTGAGTTCTACATTCTCTCCCTTATCCCAATCCACAATTTAGAAACCACGTGTAAAGTTGCAACAATACTTTACATTTTCCTTTTTCTGCTTTTGCTTTCTCTGAGTTATGTATCAAAACCATTTTAATGTAATAAAAGGAATTTGGTAAGACAATTTCTTTACTAATTTTTCCAAATAATTTATAAAATATCGAGATTAATTGTTCTTCAAAGGTCTGGTAGAATTACTTGTGGATCCAAATTAATCTGGAGATTTTCTTAAGGATCTCCTTGATAGCTTTTAAAATTTCTTTTATTAAGGTAGCATTATTTAATTATTCCCTTTTGGTTTCTGTTAATATAGGCAATTTATATATTTTTTCTAAATATTCAACCATTTCACTTAAATTGTTAAATTTATTGGCATACAATTTAGCAAAATGACTATTAATAAATAATTATAATTTCATCATTATTATTTGGTTTTCCTTTTTATTTTAAATAAAATTAATATATTTATTTTATTATTTTAAAAGTTCTATTTTCACTTATGAATACAATTATCTTTCAACTTTTTATTTTAAATTTTAATCTGACAAATAGAAAATAGGAAAAAAACAGAAAAAAATATTGTCATGTGCATAGCAGAATATGAAAAATACCAAATATACAATAATTTTTAAAAAGTATATATAACAATAGAACACAATATATTCCGTATTGTCCATCTTTGCTTCCTCGTAATTTTTTTTGTTTTGTTTTCTGCTGCGTACTTTTTATTCTATTTTTTTTCATCTCTTTCTTCCCCTCCCCCTTTCCACCTCAAGCAGGCTACAGTTAAGTGGGGATACGCACATATATATACATACACACCAACACAATATATTTATCTAACACCCACATATATATATTTATATTACATATATGCATGCACTTACATATATATATATGCATATATACATATTTACAGACATATATACGCATGTATACATATATACTTATACATATATATGTACATATATAAATATATAACCCATATTTGTTCATTATCTTATTTCCTATGAATGCAAACTCTTCTACTTTATTTCTGCCTACTAACTTGCCTTGCTATTCCTTAAACTCCCCTACAACACTCTTGCCTTAAGGATAACTCCCTGATCCTTTCACCCCTATTCTTTCCCTCCCTCTTTATCCCTTTAATTAATCTTCTCACCTTATTCCACTCTACACATCTCTCTATACTCTGCCACATATATATATATATATATATATATATATATATATTATGCTATGCTATGGTTTCACTTTTTAAGATCATATCACATTCACTTCGATCCCACTCTTTCTTTCAGAATATCCAATTACTAATGACAATCTTAGAGATATTGTTTACATTTCCACATATAAAACATAAATAGTTTGTGCTTATTGAGTCTCTTGAAAGTAGTCTTTGATAATGATTCTTACTTATATGCTCAATTTTCTATTTAGTTTGGGTTTGCAATAAAGTCCTGAAAATCTGATAATTTGTTGAATTTCCATTTTTAATTAATTTTTTATAATTTATTTTCATTAATATTATATTAATAATTCTTTTGGTGGTCAATATGTGGTATTACTAACCTGAAATCTTTTTTTTAATCACTGAAATAACAATCATCTTGAAAAAGTTTAATTGTAGCTCCAGTGCATTTTAATTGTTGTTTTTGTTTGTAAAATTTTCTTTTTGATCTGGGGCTTTCAAAATTTAACAAGAACATTCCTATATGTTTTCCTTATTGGATCTCTTTCAGATAGTGATCAAGGAGTTTTCTATTTTAATTTTCCCCTCTTGTTCTATCATTCCAGGACAATTTGGGGAGATTATTTTTATATTATTGTTTCATGCATCTCTTTTTTTTTGTCATAGCTTTCAGATGTTTCAATAATTGTCGTTGTTTTTCTTTTTGATCTCTTCTCCAGATTGTTTTTTTTCCCTTATGAGATGTCTCACATTGTCTTATATTTTCACATTTTAAATTAAATTTTTTTTTCTTGGTCTGTTATAATTTTAAGGGCTTCTCCTTGTCCAATTCTAATTTCTAGAGTCATTGTCTTACTCAAGATGTTTGATTTCCTTTTCCAGTTAGTTGACTTTATTTTTACAATTTCCATATTTTTCTTGGATTCTACTTCTTCTTAGTGTTTTTCATTTGATTTTTAATAGTCTTTTTTTAATTCTTCTGTGAATTCTTTTTGGACATGTAATCATTTAAAGTTACTCTTTGGAGTAGGTTGAAGAGAGCCAGAACTCTGGAAAAGTTTATTTGAAACAAGGTGTTAACTCAGTGGAATTGATGAGATAATAATGGTTCTCTAGTTCACATATATACTTAGTACTTAGTATGGTGATGTAAAAGTTTTCTAAGTTCACACATAATTAGTATGCTGTAATGATATAATTACAATATGGTATATAAGAGCTAAGAAAAACTGGAAGATAGATATTCTATCTTTAACCAGCCTCAAGGTGGCTCTCATGCCTCCTGTACTTAGATCAAAACTGAGCCACATTAAAGAATTTCAACTCTATTCTTGACCATTCTCATGATGTCTATCCTGCTGAGACCAAGGCTCTTCCAGAGGACCTCTGGGCTAGCTTTCCAGAGGACCTCCAAAAAGTTAGCCTGGGCATTTCCCTGTTCCCATAATAACTTTATATAGTCAGTTTCTTTCTTTGCCTGCTCTTTATTTTTAGGGTTTGTTAACATATTCATCTCTAATCCTGGGGTGTTGGTATTAGAGCCTTTGGGTTCAGGTCTTTCTTCATTTCTTCCCTTTGGCCTGGAATTCCAGACCAAGAACTCTACCTATCTGGAAGAGCCCATGGCCAGGGTCTGTTTCTTCACTTACTGAGAGTAAGTTTGTTCCTTCTTGCCCATCTCAGCAGTACAGCTGGACCTGGCCCTTATAAGGAGAGGTTCCCTATATCTTCACAGACTCAATTCCCCCAACTCCCCACATTGTCAGGTTAGTAAAAGTTCCTATAGTTGAGACTGAGCCTCCCTTCAAACCCAACCAACCTTTACTTGCTATTGCAGGGGACATAATCTGGAAGTGTTTACAATTTACTTGGGTCAAACTTCTGTCCTGGGATCTTTCTTCAAATTTTCTCTGGTTGTCTCAGGAGGATTCCTATTCTGTCCCAAGTTTTATTTATTTTTCACTGGTTTATGCTGGCTATATAACTCAATTTTGTTTTGTTTGTGAGAGAAATCTGAAGAACTTGGAATTTTCTGTTGTCTTCCCAGAATTTTGCATTTTTTTTACTCTGTTCTTTCTAAAAAGTTCAATTTGCTTTTGACCAGTAACTCCATTACTATTCCCTTCCTCTAATTATTCCCCTTCTTTTTCTTAGTCTCTTGCTCTCCTATTCTTCTGTTGATTAAGCTATATTTCTATACTCAACAAATTTATGTGTATAGATATGTATATTTATGTATATATATATATGTTTATGTGTATATATGTATATTCATGAGTATTTATGTATATATATTTCTCCCTTTTCAATTCAGAAGAGAGTTAGGTTCAAGAATTGTATCCCCTCTGACAATTGTCTCCTGTGCTATAAATACTTTTTTTCGTGAATATCTCTTTTATGTGAGCCTTTATCTAGGTGGGGAAAGATTAAGAAAAAGTCAAAATTTTGGCACATGTTCTTTTCAAATTCCCCAATCTTCTCTATTTCATCAAGTATTGGATTATTATTTTCCTTCATTTCATATTATTTGTTCTGAAATGCTTGAATTTTTCTTTTTGTTTCTATTGTCTTGTTGCTATATTTTTTATATTCAAAGTTTTTGAGATTTTTTCTTCCTGAAATTTTGATTTTTCAGTATTTCTGCATCCTGTTCCCATTATTTTCCTTATTTTCTACTCTCTTACTTCCTCACCTCTGATTGTGTTTTCTTTAGAGTATTCCCAAAGTGTATCACACTGGACAATTCACAGTTCACCAGCATAGGTTGGACTTTTGAGTAATCAGAAAAGGTTCTATCTGTGTCCAGTGCTTTTTCTCTTAGACTTGGTGAAGTGCTACACAGTTCCATAGACAAAAAACATCCTGTCCAGATGACATGAACTCCATTGCACTTTATTTCTGTGTATATGCATGTGCTTTTGCCTGCATATATGTGGTAGTAGTTTATTACATTCCAAGTTGTTAGAAAAGTGTCAGATATACATAGGTGCTTAATATGCTTTTTGACTTCACTTTCTCATTTTTTCCCTTCTACTTTGGTAAAATTAACTGCCTGCTTTTCTCTTCATAAGTGATGGATATCATGTATTAGCCTCTTTTATTATTATGTGGATGACATCATTACTTGTTGAACTGTTAGAAAGAAACTTGAGTTATATCATCCCTAAAAGAAGATGATATCATCCCAAGCCAAGAACTTCTTTCCATCTCATTGTACAGATGACATCATCTTTAAACTATAAATAGCATCTTCATGAAATTCTGTGGATAATATTCATACTGACAATGCCAAGACTATGGAAAGTTTATTTCTATTATATGATGAAATGACTCAGCAATGGTTTTCTTTTATGGAATAAAAATATGATAGAAATGGAATAATCCCATGAAGGTTTGAAATTCTTTTCTTATTTTGTAGGAGTATTATAGACTCTTTACAAATTGCTCTAAATGTTACAAATGCCACTGGCATTGATGTAGTAATGTGGATTTTACTGATTTTAACCTTAAGTTTATCATTCTCTTTATTCAGATACTGAAATCTTGAACTGACAGGACTTCTTGAAATTTCTTCACGTGTTCATTATCTGGTATGCTAATTAATATGGGACTGTGAATAGCCTATACAAAATCCTAAAAGATTGAGTTTATAGGAAGTCCAGGAAATTGAAATTTTGGTAGAAAATAATTAAATTTACCTCAATTGTAATGCCCCTTAATGGTCATAATTTGGGACTCTAAAGTAGCATCATTGATTATCACCTATTCTCTTTAATATAGTCTTCCATAATTGACTAAATGATATTCCTAAAGTGCAAATTTAACCTCTTTGCTTCTCTGCTAAAGAAGTTAAAGAAAATAGTGGCTTCCTATTTCACGTAGAATAGTACAAACTCCTCTCTGTGTTATTTAAAATCCTTCACAATATAAGTCTAAGCTAACAATCATTTTTTAGAAAACAGCTTAGACTTTGTCTAATGGAGGAGACAAAATGCAAACAATTATGCTAAACATAGTATATAAACACATTTGTGTATATACACATACGTATGTATATACATATCTATATACATATGTACATAATTAGTGTAACATTTATAATATGCATGTCTTTGTATATAATATATACATAACTATGTGTGTATATATATAAACATATATATATACATATATATATATATATATATATATATATGGACAACCACCACTCAACTCTCGATTATTCTTATACTGTATGACAAACTAGAGATAGACATAGAGAAAAGGCACTTAGATTGAAGAGCATCAATTTCTTGCAACAGGTTGGATTTTAGCTGGGACTTGAAGATATCCAGGAAGATGAGGAAAAAGGAGATGAGGAGCCATACAGAACAACTATCAAAGATGCATGAAGTAAAGAGATGAAGTGTCTTATGTTAGAAAAAAATTGGAAGAAGACAGATTATGTAGTGCTTTGAAAGGCAAAGTTCTTTGCTTTCAATTTGATCCTGGAAGGTAATAGGGAGTGATTGTATTCAATTAAAGAAAGGATGGTCCATGGTCAGACCTATGCTTTAGGAAAATCAATTTGACAGCTTGGTGGAAAATTGAATAGAGTAAGAAGAGCTTGAAGTAAAGAGACAACCAATAGATTAGGTAATATTACAGGCATGAGGTAATGAGGCATCAGAGAGGAGGCAGTGTAAAAGGTAATAGGTGATATAATACATAAATATGTGTTGTATAGGTAGAATGATATGACATGTCAAGGGATTACATGGGAGAAAATTTGCATATATGACAGAGAGAGAGAGAGAGAGAGAGAGAGAGAGAGAGAGAGAGAGAGAGAGAGAAAGAGAGAGAGAGAGGGAGGGAGGAAGGATAACATTTAATTCATGTGTTAGTGTCTGGAAGGATAGAAATTTCCTTAAAAATAATAGGGAAAAGAGAGATTTTTGTTTTTGTTTTGAGGTGGACAATGAGTTCAGTTTTGGATATGTTGAATTTAAGATGTCTATGAACCATCTATTTTGAGATGTTTAATGCATAGATACAAGACTGAGAGTCAAGAGCAAATTTAGTGCTGGCCAAAATGATTTGAGAATTATCTACCTTAATAATAATATTAGTATTTGGATAGCACCTTAAGGTTTGAAAAATACTTTACTAGTATTATCAAATTTTATCTTCACAGTGAACCTAGTATCATTATTTAACAGCTGAAGAAACACAGTTATAATTTAAATGATTTGACCAGAGTTACTCAACCATGTTGATACCAAGTTTGAACTCAGGTCTTCCTGTCTCCAGATCAATTTCTCTATCCACAGTAGTTCCACCCATCTGAGTTATTAATTAAATTCATGGTAGCTGATTAGCTCAGAAATTGAACTAGAATGGAGGACAGGGAAGAGAGCCAAGGACAGAACTTTGGGGAATATCAATGAAGACTTGTATGACCTGGAGGAATATCAACAGAGGATAATAATGAATGATCTGATAGGTAGAAAGAGACCAGAAGAGATTTGTGCCCTAAAAATCTAAAGCAAAAAGTATATTAAGGAGAAGGTTATTGACCATGTCAGACACTAAAGAATTTTTTTAAAGGGGAAGGTTAACATAGCCAAATTCTGAAATCCCTAGGTCAAGGAGAAAATATTTCAAGCAACAAGAAAAACAAAACAAAACAATTTTTATATAGCACATTCAGAATTAGAATGACATAAGACTTAATAGTGGCTACATTAAAAGATCACAGGTCTTGGAATACTGAGATTATCAAAGAGCAAAAGAATTAAGGTTGCAGCCAAAAATATAATACTCAGTAAAAGCTAAACATAATGCTGAATGAAAAGAAAGGGCATTCAATAAATTGTCAGATTTTCAGGACTTTGTTGGAAAAAAAAAAAAGAATTGAACTTAATAGAAAATTTGACATGTAAGATCCAATAAAAATTTAAATTAAGCATCAAACACTAATTTTGAAGGATTCAATAATGACAAATTTTATGTTTTAATATGTGAAAATGTAAACTATATGTCTAAAATTGTCATTAGTAATTGGGTAGTTCATATAAAAAAGAGGTCGAACAGGTTAAAGAAGTAACAACATATATACATATCTAGAAGAGTATAAAAATCTTCTAAATTTATTATTTTTTTGTTATTTAGTAGTTTTTATTTACCAGATATATACAACATTGACATTTGCCAAACCTTTTGTTCTAATTTTCCCCCTCCTTCCCCACCTCCAGATGGCAGGTTGACCAATACATGTTAAATATGTTAAAGTATAAATTAAATAAAATATATGTATACATGTCAAAACAGTTGTTTTGTTGTACAAAAAGAATTGGACTTTGAAATAGTGTACAATTAGCCTGTGAAGGAAATCAAAAATGTAGGCGGACAAAAACAGAGGGACAGGGAATTCCATGTAGTGGTTCATAGTCAACTCCCAGAGTTTTTTTTCACTGGGTATAGCTGGTTCAGTTCATTACTTCTCAATTGGAACTGATTTGGTTCATCTCATTGTTGAAGATGGCCTCATACATCAGTATTGATCGTCATATAGTATTGTTGAAATATGCAACTATCTCCTGGTCCTGCTCATTTCACTCAGCATTAGATCATGTAAGTCTCTCCAGGCCTTTCTGAAATCATCCTGTTGGTCATTTCTTACAGAACAATAATATTCCATAATATTCATATACCACAATTTATTCAGCCATTCTCCAATTGATGGGCATCCATTTAGTTTCCAATTTCTGGCCAGTACAAAGAGGGCTGCCACAAACATTCTTGCATATACAGGTCCCTTTCCCTTCTTTAAGATCTCTTTGGGATATAAGACCAGTAGTAACACTAATGGGTCAAAGGGTATGCACAGTTGGATAACTTTTTGAGCACAGTTCCAAATTGTTCTCCAGAATGGCTGGATGTATTCACAATTCCACCAACAATGTACCAGTATCCCTGTTTTCCCACGTCCCCTCCGATATTGCGCATTATCTTTCCCTGTTCAGAGTTGTCTTAATTTGCATTTCTCTGATTAATAATGACTTGGAGCTTCTTTTCATATGGCTAGAAATAGTTTCAATTTCTTCATCTGAGAATTGTCTGTTCATATCCTTTGATCATTTATCAATTGGAAAATTGCTTGATTTCTTATAAATTAGAGTCAATTCTCTATATATTTTAGAAATGAAGCCTTTATCAGAACCTTTGACTATAAAAATGCTTTCCAAGTTTATTGTTTCCCTTCTAATCTTATCTGCATTAGTTTTGTTTGTACAAAAATTTTTCAATTTGATATAATCAAAGTTTTCTACTTTGTGATCAATAATAATCTCTAGTTCTTCTTTGGACATAAATTCATTCCTCTTCCACAGGTCTGAGAGGTAAACTATCCTATGCTCCTCTAATTTATTTATAATCTCATTCTTTATGCCTAGGTCATAAATCCATTTTGACCTTATCTTGGTGTATGGTGTTAAGTGTGGGTCAATGCCTAGTTTCTGCCATATTAATTTCCAATTTTCCCAGCAATTTTTGTCAGTTGGGTTCTTATCCCAAAAGCTAGGGTCCTCGGGTTTGTCAAACACTATATTATTAGAGTTATTGATTATTTTGTCCTTTGGACCTAACCTATTCCACTGATCAACTAGTCTATTTCTTAGCCAATACCAAATGGCTTTGGTAACCACTGCTTTATAATATAATTTTAGATCTGGTACAACTAGGCCACTTTCATTTGATTTTTTTTTCATCAATTCCCTTGAAATTCTTGACCTTTTGTTTTTCCATATAAACTTTGTTGTTATTTTTTCTAGGTCATTAAAATAGTTTTTTGGGAGTCTGATTAGTATAGCACTAAATAAATAGACCAGTTTAGGTAGTATTGTCATCTTTATTATATTTGCTTGCACTATTCGAGAGCATTTAATATTGTTCCAATTTTGTTAGATCAGACTTAATTTGTGTGGAAAGTTTTTTGTAGCTTTACTCATGTAGTTTCTGATTTTCCCTTGGTAGATAGATTCATAAATATTTTATACTATCGGTAGTTACTTTAAATGGAATTTCTCTTTGTACCTCTAACTATTGGATTTTGTTAATGACATATAAGAATGCTGATGATTTATGTGGGTTTATTTTGTATCCTGCAACTTTGCTAAAGGTGTGGATTATTTCTAATAGCTTTTTAGTAGAGTTTTTGGGGTTCTGTAAGTATACCACCATATCATCAGCAAAGAGTGATAATTTGGTTTCCTCCTTACCTACTCTAATTCCTTTAATCTCTTTCTCCACTCTTATTGCCAAAGGTATCCTTTCTAATACAATATTAATATTCTAAATTTATAAAGAAATAAATGGGGGAGGGAATACAATAAGAGAGGTATATAGAGGGGTGTCTAAATTAAGGGGGGAAAGAAATTTGTTTTTAAATTTGTTAATTTTTTTTAGATAATGAGAATGGGATAAAGAGGAAGGAAAAGAATGAGTGGAGAGGATAAGGGAGGATCCTTGGGTCTCGGGTGAGGGTGGGAGGTAATAGTGAGTAGAAGGAGAACAGAAGAGCTAGCAGATATGGAAATAAAAATTTTAATCAGGAGTAGAATTTATCTGAAAAAAGAGGGGTAGTAATCATTTATCTCTGACAAAATTAAGGCTAAAATAAATTTATTCAAAAGAGAAAAAATAGAGAAATTGCATGGTATGCCAGCCATATTAATCAATTTTTGTTTCAGACTATTTAAAATACCTAGATTGTCCCCAAATCCTGGGATAAGAATTTACTATCTGATAAAAATTGCTGGGAAAATTGGAAACCAGTATGACAGAAACTAGGCATTGATCAAAACTTAATACTCTATACCAAGATAAGGTCTATATGGGTTCATGATTTAGATATAAAATGTGACATTAGAAGTAAATTAGGAGAACAAAGGATAATCTATTTCTCACATCTGTGGAAAAGAAAGGAATTCATGGCCAAAAAAGAGCTAAAGTACAGTATGAAATTCAAAATGTATAATTTTTATTATAGTAAATAAAAGAAATCTGTACAGACAAAACAAATTCAGCCAAGATTAGAAAGGAAGCAGAAAAGAGGGATTTTTTTTTTAATATCTAAGGTTTCTGATAAAGGCCTTATTTCTAAAATATATTGAGAATTTATCCTAATTTATAAGATTATAAGCTATTCTCCAATTAATAAATGGTAAAAGGACATGAACAGATAATTTTCAGATGAACAAATTAAAACTACTTCTAGTCATGTGAAAAATGCTCTAAATCTCTATTGATCAGAGAAATTCAAATTAAGACAAATTGAGACAATTAAGACACTTCACACCCCTCAGATTCCCTAAAATGGCCAAGATTGCTAAGATGATAGCAAAATATAATGATAAATGTTAGAGGGGATGTAGGAAAACTGGAACACTAGCAGTGAACTAATCCAACCATGCAATTTGGAACTACACCTAAAAGGCTATCAAACTTGTATAACCTTTGATCCATCAATATCTCTATTGGGCCTATATCCCAAAAAATTCATAAAAAAAGAATCTACATATGGAAAAATGTTTGTATCAATCTTTTTTTTTAGTGGCAAAGAACTGGAATATTAGTGGGTACCCATCAGTTGGGGTATATGGTATATGATTGTTATGGGATAATATTGGCTTTTTTTGTTTGTTTGTTTTTAAGAAAAGATCAGAAGGATGATTTCAGAAATACCTGGAGAGTCATGAACTGGTGGTGCTAAGTGAAGTGAATAGAACCAAGAGAATATACAACAATAAGAATATATGTTGATCACTGGTATGGACTTCGCTTTCCTCAACAATGAGGTGATTCAAGCCAATTCTGATAAATTTGTGATGGAGAGGGCCATCTACATCCTGAATAAAGACTGTGGATCCCAACATAGTATTTTTACCTTTTTGTTGTTTGCTTTTTTCTTTCTCTCTTTTTTTTTTTCCTTTTTGATCTGATTTTTCTTGTGCAGCATGATACTTGTGGAAATATTTATAGAATCATTGCATATGTTTAACATGTTTTGGGTTACTTCCTGTCTAAGGGAGGGAGTGGAGTAAGTAGGGGGAAAATATTTGGGACACAAGGTTTTGCAAGAGTGAATGTTTAAAACTATTTTTGCATATATTTTGAAAGCAAAAAGTTGTTACTAAAAAAACTAGATTATATAAAGTTTTATATTATTGTGGTATGGGAAATGATGAGTTAGTAGATTTAGAAAAAAAGAAAGACTTGGATTTATGAAAAATGATGTCATCCTTCAGATAAACAAAGAACAACAAGCATATTATGGCAATATATATTTGTGTGTGTGTGTGTGTGTGTGTGTGTGTAAATTTCCACATTTAATTGTGTGCCTTTCTTAGGGGAATAGGGAGAAGAAAAAAAGAGGAAAATGAGTAATATATACAGAGTAGAGAACAAAAGAAAATCCATAAGGAAGAAAAGAAAAAATTGACAGCTCTGAATATAATGTGTAGTACTTATTATATAGACTTTCTTGAAATGGGAAATTATTGTTTCATAGTTTGAATTTTCTCATATTTTGCTGTGCACATGACATTTTTTCTTTTTTTCTGTTGTACTTAAATTTTAAATAAGTAGTTTTTTTTTAGATTAAAATTCAGAAGAGTCCATTGAATTTGACAATTCAAAGTTCATTGGAAGAAGTTTTAATTGAATAATGTGAATGAAAGTCAGATTCCTAAGAGTAAAGAAGAATTAGGGAGGAAAGGCAGCTCTCTCAAAGAGTTGATCTTTTTCTCAAGGAATGTAGCCAAGAAAGGAAAAGAAATACAGGATGATGACTAGCAAGGAAGGATGGATAATGTAAGGGCTTTTGAGAATGGGAGAAACTTTGGCTTATTTGTAGGCAGTTAAAAAAAACAGTCAATAGAAGATGGCGGAGAAGAAACACACGACTCAGTGAACGTACTCACTCCCTCACAACCAATTAGATAAATTAAGTCTCAAAATTAGCTCAGGACTGATAGATACCACAAGGACTGGAAGCACGACTTACCAGCTGAAGAGAATCTGGAGTTTCAACAGGAAAGGTCAGTTCTCAGGGGAGGAATAAGAAAGACCAGCACAGACGGTGGGGTAGGGGCACACTGCGCCCATTGCGCCGGGAGGGGCTCTGGGATCAGAGAAGCCACTGAGGTAAAGGAATCTGGCACAGGCTGTTAGCTCTTCTCTGCTAATTATTTAGCAGTTCAGAAGAGAAAGCCAAAATATTTTAAAACTCAGATTAGATTTCTCCCCCCCCTCCCCCCACCCTGGGGGTGACTCGGCAGACTCGGCACCAGGGGGTGTGGCCTCAGCTACCTCCTGAGAATAGTTAAGAGACTGACAAGTGGGTGGATACGGCCCAAGGCAACACACACTGCCTAGCTTAGCTGGAGGGAGTGGAACTCAGCTCCAGGAAGTCCCAGAGAAGCGGAACCTTTGAACTAGGGACCGCGGTTTCTGGCAGACACTTCCAGTTTGAGCGCAGGGGCTTCTCATGTCACCTGCTGCAGACATCCACTCCCCACCCGGACACATAGGCTGAGCTTCTTGCTGTCTTCACTATTCTACGCCCTCAAAGCACAGCAGTGCTAATCACCTCTGAGGCGCTTCCAGGGAGGGGGTGGGGAACTCTCTCCCAGAGCTCTCTCTTAGCGCGGGCGAAGGGGCCGCTGCATCCATCCGGTCTGGGAGGAAGCTGGTAAAGAAGTAAATAATTTCCTACCCCAGGGACAGACCCCAAAACATTTTTTAAGTATGAGCAAAAAAGCTAGAAAAACTATAGATTCCTTCTATACAGAGAAAGAGCGGGTACCCAACCCCGAGGAAGTTAACAGCAAAGATTCAGAAGATAACAACCTAAAGGGGAACGATTCCTGCCCCCCATCACATAACTCTCTCCTAGAAGAAGCTCTTAAGAAATTGAGGGAGATCGAAGAAAAATGGGGCAAGGAAAGGGAAGTTATGATAGAGAATAACAACGTCCTGAAATTGGAGTTGGAAAAAATAAAGAATTCACAGGAGATGCAGGGAAACAAAATTAGTGAATTAGAAAAGGTTAAAAAAACATAGGAAAGTAGGATTTCTGAATTGGAAAAGATAAAAAAGTCTCAAGAAAATAGAATTTCTGAATTGGAAAAAGAAAATAATTCTCAAAAAAAAAAAAATTAGGGAAATGGAAAAAAATTCAATAGAGCAAAATAATTCATTTAAAAACGAAATTGGGCATTTACAAAAAGAACTAAAAACTGTGAAAGAAGAAAATAACTCCTTAAAAGTCAGGATGGAACAAATAGAAATGAATGATTCACAGAGAACCCAAGAATCAGTCAAACAAAACAAAAAAAATGAGAAGCTGGAGAACAACGTCAAATACTTACTGGGAAAATCTATAGACCTGGAAAATAGATCTAGGAGAGATAATCTGCGGATTATTGGACTTCCAGAAAACTATGACCAAAAAAAGAGCCTAGATTCTATTTTACAGGAAATTATCAAAGAGAACTGTCCAGAGATAATAGAAACAGAAGGGAAAGTAGATGTGGAAAGAATTCATCAAACTCCTTCTGAAATAGACCCTAAAAAAAGAACACCACGGAATATTGTGGCTAAGCTGCAGAATTACCACACAAAGGAGAAAATCCTGCAAGCAGCTAGAAAAAAACAATTTAAATACCAAGGTGCCACAATAAGGGTCACCCAAGATCTGGCTGCCTCCACATTAAAAGATAGAAGGGCCTGGAACCTGATATTCCGTAAGGCAAAAGATCAAGGACTGCAACCAAGAATGAACTACCCAGCTAAGTTTAGCATCTTTTTCCACGGAAGAAGATGGTCATTCAATGAAACAGAGGAATTCTATATGTTTCTAAGAAAAAAACCAGACTTAAACAAAAAATTTGATCTACATCCACAAGACTGAAGAGAAACAGAAAAAGGTACACAGAACCCTTGAGAACTGTAACTCTGTTGTGGGTATATAAAAAATACTCAAGGATAATTTGATTTTACTGATATAAAAGAAAAAAAGGGGGGTGTAGTAAAGGGAAGGAGGTCGATTCAGAAAAAGGGGAAGGAGTGATAAAAAGAGGGAAACTACATCCCAGGAAGAGACATAGAAAATACACCATATCTGAGGGAACTTAGTGAGGGGGAGAATCATTGTGTGAATCTTACTCTCATCAGAAGAGGCTCAAAGAGTAAATAATTAACATATTTGTTTTTCAGAGAATTTTCTCTCACCTCATTAAAAGGGGGGAGAGGAAAAGGGAAAAGGAAAAGGGGAATAAGTGAAGGGACTTGGAGGGAGGGGGGAGGGATCCTAAAAAAAAAAAAAAAAAAAAAAAAAAGAGGGAGGGTTGCGCGTCACAAGGGGGGTCTGTAAATTAAATATCGGGGAGGGGGATCAGGGGGGTCAAGGGAAAAAAGCATAATCTGGGGATAATACGATGGCAGGAAATACAGAATTAGTAATTTTAACTGTAAATGTAAATGGGATGAACGATCCCATCAAACGGAGACGGATAGTAGATTGGATCAAAAAGCAGAACCCTACAATATGTTGCCTACAGGAAACACACTTAAAGCAGGGAGATACATACAGAGTAAAGGTAAAAGGTTGGAACAGAGCCTATTATGCTTCAGGTAAAGCCAAAAAAGCAGGGGTAGCTATCCTTATCTCAGATCAAGCAAAAGCAGAAGTAGATCTCTTTAAAAAAGATAAGGAAGGAAACTATATCCTGCTGAAAGGTAGCATAAATAATGAAGCCATATCAATACTAAACATATATGCACCAAGTGGTATAGCATCTAACTTTCTAAAGGAAAAGTTAAGAGAACTGCAAGAAGAAATAGACAGTAAAACTATAATAGTGGGAGATCTCAACCTTGCACTCTCAGATTTAGACAAATCAAACCACAAAACAAACAAGAAAGAAATTAAAAAAGTAAATAGAACATTAGAAAAACTAGGTATGATAGACCTTTGGAGAAAACTGAATGGCAATAGGAAGGAATATACTTTCTTCTCAGCAGTTCATGGATCCTATACAAAAATTGACCATATACTAGGACATAAAGATCTCAAAATTAAATGTAGGAAGGCAGAAATAATAAATGCCTTCTTCTCAGATCACAATGCAATAAAAGCTACATTCAGTAAAAAGTTAGGGGTAAATAGACCAAAAAGTAATTGGAAACTGAATAATCTCATCTTAAAGAATGACTGGGTGAAAGAGCAAATTATAGAAACAATTAACAATTTCACCCAAGATAATGATAATGATGAGACATCATATCAAAATCTTTGGGATGCAGCTAAAGCGGTAATAAGGGGAAATTTTATATCTTTAGAGGCTTATTTGAAGAAAATTGAGAAAGAGAAGATTAACGAATTGGGCTTACAACTTAAAAGGCTAGAAAAAGACCAAATTATAAACCCCCAACCAAAAATTAAACTCGAAATACAAAAATTAAAAGGAGAAATCAATAAAATTGAAAGTAAAAAAACTATTGAATTAATAAATAAAACCAAGAGTTGGTTTTATGAAAAAGCCAATAAAATAGATAAACCTTTGGTAAATTTGATCAAAAAAAAGAAAGAGGAAAATCAAATTGATAGTCTTACAAATGAAAAGGGGGATCTTTCCACCAATGAAGAGGAAATTAGAGAAATAATAAGGAGTTACTTTGCCCAACTTTATGCCAATAAATTTGATAACTTAAGTGAAATGGATGACTTCCTCCAAAAATATAGGCTCCCTAGATTAACAGAGGAGGAGATAAATTGCTTAAATAGTCCCATTTCAGAAAAAGAAATAGAACAAGCTATTAATCAACTCCCCAGGAAAAAATCCCCAGGGCCAGATGGATTCACATGTGAATTCTACCAAACATTTAAAGAACAATTAGCCCCAATGTTATATAAATTATTTGAAAAAATAGGGGATGAAGGAGTCCTACCAAATTCCTTTTATGACACAGACATGGTACTGATACCTAAACCAGGTAGATCGAAAACTGAGAAAGAAAATTATAGACCAATCTCCTTAATGAATATTGATGCTAAAATCTTAAATAAGATATTAGCAAAAAGACTTCAGAAAATCATCTCCAAGATAATACACTATGATCAAGTAGGATTTATTCCAGGAATGCAGGGCTGGTTTAATATTAGGAAAACTATTAATATAATTGACCATATTAATAATCAAATTAATAAGAACCATATGATCATCTCAATAGATGCAGAAAAAGCATTTGACAAAATCCAACATCCATTCCTACTAAAAACTCTTGAGAGTATAGGAATAAATGGATTATTCCTTAGAATAATCAGGAGTATATATTTAAGACCGTCAGTAAGCATAATATGCAATAGAAATAAACTGCAACCTTTCCCAGTAAGATCAGGAGTGAAACAAGGTTGCCCACTATCACCATTACTATTCAATATAGTACTAGAAACGCTAGCCTCGGCAATAAGAGCCGAGAAAGAGATTCAAGGAATTAGAGTAGGAAATGAGGAAATTAAACTATCACTTTTTGCAGATGACATGATGGTATACTTAGAGAACCCCAAAGACTCTGCTAAAAAGCTACTAGAAATAATTCAAAATTTCAGCAAAGTGGCAGGATACAAAATAAATCCACATAAATCCTCGGCATTTTTATATATCACTAACAAAATGCAACAGCAAGAGATACAAAGAGAAATTCCATTCCAAACAAATGTTGAGAGTATAAAATATTTGGGAATCCATCTACCAAAGAAAAGTCAGGAATTATATGAGAAAAATTACAAAACACTTGCCACAAAAATAAAATCAGATTTAAATAATTGGAAAGACATTCAGTGCTCTTGGATAGGCCGAGCGAATATAATAAAGATGACAATACTCCCCAAACTAATCTATTTATTTAATGCTATACCAATCAGACTCCCAAGAAACTATTTTAATGACCTAGAAAAAATAACAACAAAATTCATATGGAAGAATAAAAGGTCAAGAATTGCAAGGGAACTAATGAAAAAAAACTCAGAGGAAGGTGGTCTAAGTGTACCTGATCTAAAGCTATATTATATAGCAGCAGTCACCAAAACCATTTGGTATTGGCTAAGAAATAGACCGGTAGATCAGTGGAACAGATTAGATACAAAGGACAAAAAAGGGTACATCTATAGCAATCTAATCTTTGACAAACCCAAAGATTCCAACATTAGGGATAAAAATTCATTATTCGGAAAAAACTGTTGGGAAAACTGGAAATTAGTATGGCAGAAATTAGATATGGATCCACACTTAACACCATATACCAAGATAAGATCAAAATGGGTCCATGATTTAGGCATAAAGAGGGAGATAATAAATAGATTAGAGGAACAGAGGATAATCTACCTCTCAGACTTGTGGAGGAGGAAGGAATTTATGACCAGAGGAGAACTAGAGATCATTATTGATCACAAAATAGAAGATTTTGATTACATCAAACTAAAAAGTTTCTGTACAAATAATACTAATGCAAACAAGATTAGAAGGGAAGTAACAAATTGGGAAAATATTTTTAAAAACAAAGGTTCTGACAAAGGTCTCATTTCCAAAATATATAGAGAACTGACCATAATTTATAAGAAACCAAACCATTCTCCAATTGATAAATGGTCAAAGGATATGAACAGACAATTCTCAGAGGAAGAAATTGAAACTATATCCACTCACATGAAAGAGTGTTCCAAATCACTACTGATCAGAGAAATGCAAATTAAGACCACTCTGAGATACCACTACACACCTGTCAGATTGGCTAAGATGACAGGAACAAATAATGACAAATGTTGGAGGGGATGTGGGGAAATTGGGACACTAATACATTGCTGGTGGAGTTGTGAAAGAATCCAGCCATTCTGGAGAGCAATCTGGAATTATGCCCAAAAAGTTATCAAACTGTGCATATACCCTTTGACCCAGCAGCGCTACTACTGGGATTATATCCCAAAGAAATACTAAAGAGCGGAAAGAGACATATATGTGCCAAAATGTTTGTGGCAGCTCTTTTTGTTGTAGCTAGAAACTGGAAGATGAATGATGTCCATCAGTTGGAGAATGGTTGGGTAAATTGTGGTATATGAAAGTTATGGAATATTATTGCTCAGTAAGAAATGACCAGCAGGAGGAATACAGAGAGGCCTGGAGAGACTTAAATCAACTGATGCTGAGTGAAATGAGCAGAACCAGAAGATCACTGTATACTTCAACAACGATACTGTATGAGGATGTATTCTGATGGAAGTGGAAATCTTCAACATAAAGAAGATCCAACTCACTTCCAGTTGATCAATGATGGACAGAGGTAGATACACCCAGAGAAGAAACACTGGGAGGGGAATGTAAATTGTTAGCACTAATATCTGTCTGCCTAGGTTGCATGTACCTTCGGATTCTAATGTTTATTGTGCAACAAGAAAATGATATTCACACACATGTATTGTACTTAGACTATATTGTAACACATGTAAAATGTATGGTATTGCCTGTCGTCGGGGGGAGGGAATAAGGGAGGGGGGGTAATTTGGAAAAATGAATAAAAAAAAAAAAAAAAAAAAAAAACAGTCAATAGAGAGTGACTCAAGTTAGTGAGAGAGTAAGGATTATAGAGGGAGCAAAAATGGGATAAACTGAGATGTCATTCACGTATAGGTTCTTACCTCAAAGGTTGGGTTGGGGGAACCACAGAATGCTTGAGGAAGAATAAAAAAAAAAGTTTTGAATATCCACTCCAGTGAGTGGTGCAGACTTATCAAATATCTATCTCTGATCTCCCCTCCCCCATTCATCTCCAGACCCCCTGACCTCCCAATCCTAGGGAAGTCCAATCAAACTGAAATAATAACTTTTCCTTACACTTGACTAATTTAAGCCTTTGCAGAGGGTATAATGCTCGTCTTCTCTTCACTTCCATTATATAGAATTCTGAGAATCATTCATTGAACAATTTAGATACTATTTCCTACTTATAGCTTTTCTTGATCATCCAGTTATTAGTGATCTTCTGTTTAAATCACATTGTATTTATTTTATGTATCTTAGGGTTATTTATCTCTATACATGTTGTTTCCATATCATATAATGTAAATTCCTTACAGACAATGATTGTTTTATTTTTTTATGATTCACTTAATTTCTCAGTGTCTGAGTTTCATTATATCTAAAAAGAGTATCATAGGATCTTCCTAATTTACCTCATCAGGTTTTGTGAAGGTTATTGAACATAATAGAATATAAAATATAATATTTTCCCAAATGTATTGAGGATATTGATGACTTTCCATTGATTTGGTTCTAGACTAGTCATTGACTTTCATGTTCTGAAGAATATGTGTATTGAAATTGGCCTTCAATGCTGCTCTTCCTTTTCCTGTTCTAGGAACCTATCATCATAGCTAAAGCATTGGAAGGGCCTATGGAGACCTTCTAGTCCAACTTCTTATATTAGAGATGAGAAAGCAAATCCAGAGATATTAAGGAACTTGTCCTAAGTAGTAACTAGTAGACCCCGTATTTAAACACTGGAGCCCTATGACTTCATGACTCATATTTATTCCATTTATTGATAACTATATAGTGTGAGTAGTTGAAATAAGTATAACAAGTTATTAGCTATTAGAGAGAATATTCTACTAAAGAGATTTATTACTGAATCCAGGGAAAATATTCAAAGCCAATTTGCCATCAGTCATATCTGAATCTTTATTTTGAAGCCAATTTTCTTCTTGGTCAATTGCACAGCTCAAAATACTATCCTTATAGGTGAGATATGGCCTTTGAAAGATATTTTCTTTGAAGCAATTATTACAGTTGAAAGGAGCATACATTCAAAAATTAATGTTTATGGAAGAAATTAGAGACATTTATTGTTATAGAAGGAAACCAAACTAACATTGATTAGCATCATAATTTAAAATAATGTGCCCTGCAGTTTTTCTAATAGTTGAAAATAACAAATAAACTTTTGTTATTGCTTATGGCCTGCTCTCATACTGCTTTTTAGGAAGGGCCCAGTGATAACTGCAAAGATGACCTAATTTATACAATGTTTTAAAAATTTACTAAAAAAATAGACAGGAAGGTAATCTGAAAATAATTTTGACAAGCCAGAAGTTGTAGCATAGTTCAAGAAATCAAATTCACTTATCACCATCCCATTCCTGTGCAGAGGCAAATATTGCTTTTTGTTTCAGCATCCAGACCATGCTTATACTTTAAATGTTCAGCAACACCTACTGTACATTAATCTTACCCAGATTCTCTGATCTAACAAAACAGAGGGCTGTCAATGCTGCAAAAGGAAAAAAAAATACCAAAAAACAAACAAACAAAAAAAAACCTCTCTTTGATAATTGAAGAGAGACAAAATGTTCTGCTTTTCAGCACATTTTAATCCACAGCTGGTGCACAGATTGGCATAGAGTATATGTTAGGTTTAGCTGTGATTTTTTTTCAAGTTGATGTTGCCTATATTTAGATCTCTGGAGTTTGAGGAAGGCTGAAAGAAAGTGTTTGAATGTGAGTGCTATTGACTGGGGAAAATGGTGTTTAATAGAGTTATGGATTTTGGCCATCCTAAATCATGCTTGTTTTAGATATACATTATATAAGCACCCACAGAGGAAACTGAGAATTTAACTGGGTATATTAAGGATAACTGATCCCTTAAAAGGAAGGCAGACTCCATTTGATAAATTCCATTTCAATGTGCTCCAAAAAAAAAAAAAGGTCTGAGATACTTTGGTAATATAAGAACAGATTCTCTGTCAGAATGATATGGCTAAGATTTCTTATTTTGATTAATTCCAAATTATCTACTGTAGTCCACTGATATTCACCATTTCTTACTCATTCAAAAAGCTTTTACTAAGATTCTATGTTAGAAAAATCTATAGAGCCCAAAACAAAACAATCTCTTTGCTCAAGGAGCTTCTGTTCTACTGGATGAAAACAGCATGGAAATTTAGGTGTATCAAGGATATCTGATCCTTCAGAAGGAAAAAAAAACAACAACATATCTATATCTCTTTATGTGTGTGTATATATAATGTATATTTATACAGAAACATACATAAATATGTACATATAGTGCATGTATACATATAATATGAAATATATATGTATGTAAATTCATAAACACATGTATGCATATGTACACATACATATATTTATGTATGTATTTTAGATGGAGAAAATATTAGTGGAAGTTCAAAAAAGTCTCACATAGGAGGGTGATGTTTTATTTCAGCCTTAAAGAAAACTAGTTTTTCTTTTTTCATGGAGAAGATGAATTTGAAGCATTTTCCATTCATTTTTAAATTAATTATTCTAGTTTTAAAAATATTTATTTTGCCTTTTATTTTCATCAATCACATGTAAAACCAAATTTAACAGTTTTTCTTAAATTTTGAGTTCCACATTCTGTACCTCCTATTCCTCTTTGTCACTGAGAAGGCAAATATTTTAATATAGGTAATATATGAATAGTCATGAAAAACATAATTCCATATTAGTGATATTGTAAAAGATAACAGATTTCCCTCAAAATCATATGCTACAACTTGTTTAGACATTCTCCAATTAATGGGCATCCCTTCAGTTTCTAATTCTTTAATACCAAAAAAGAACTGCTATAAAAATTTTTATACACAAAAATCATTTTACTTTTTTTAATCTCTTTGACATAGAGTTGAGAGTAGTATTTCTGGGTCAAAAATATGCGTGGTTTTCAGTTCCAAATTGCTCAACAGATTGGTTGAATCAGTTCATAGTCATACTAACAATGGATTTCCTTCAATATTTGTTATTTTCTTTTTTAGTCATATTAGTCAATCTGATAAGGATGAGATAATATTTCAGAATTGTTTAATTTGCATTTTTCCAATTAATGATGACTTAAAAAACATTTATTTCTTATGGCTATAAGAAAAAATCTTATGGATTATTTCATCTGAAAACTGCTTATTCTTATCTTTTGATCATTTATCAATTGGAAAATGACTTAATTTTATAATTTTGACTCTAATCTCTATATATTTGAGAAATGAGGTCTTTTTAAAATTTTTTTATTTAGATTTTTTTCACAGTATATATGCATGAGTAATTTTTTTATAATATTATCCCTTGTATTCATTTTTTCCAAATTATCCCCCCTCCCTTCATTCCCTCCCCCCGATGACAGGCAATCCCATACATTTTACATGTGTTACAATAAAACCTAGATACAATATATGTGTGTAAATACCATTTTCTTGTTGCACATTAAGTATTAGATTCCGAAGGTATAAGTAACCTGGGTAGATAGACAATAGTGCTAACAATTTACATTCACTTCCCAGTGTTCCTTCTCTGGGTGTAGTTATTTCTGTCCATCATTGATCAACTGGAAGTGAGTTGGATCTTCTTTATGTTGAAGATATCCACTTCCATCAGAATATATCTTCATACAGCATTGAGGTGTACAGCGGTCTTCTGGTTCTATTCATTTCACTCAGCATCAGTTGATGTAAGTCTCTCCAAACCTCTCTGTATTCCTCCTGCTGGTCATTTCTTACAGAGCAATAGTATTCCATAATCTTCATATACCATAATTTACCTAACCATTCTCCAATTGATGGGCATCCATTCAACTTCCAGTTTCTAGCCACTATGAAAAAGGCTGCCACAAACATTTTGGCACATACAGGTCCCTTTCCCTTCTTTAGTAATTCTTTGGGATATAAGCCCAGTAGTAGTACGGCTGGGTCAAAGGGTATGCACAGTTTGATAACTTTTTGGGCATAGTTCCAAATTGCTCTCCAGAATGGCTGGATTCTTTCACAACTCCACCAACAATGTATCAGTGTCCCAGTTTTCCCACATCCCCTCCAACATTCATCATTATTTGTTTCTGTCATCTTAGCCAATCTGACAGGTGTATAGTGGTTTCTCAGAGTTGTCTTAATTTGCATTTCTCTAATCAGTAGTGATTTGGAACACTCTTTCATATGAGTGGATATAGTTTCAATTTCATCATCTGAGAATTGTCTGTTCATATCCTTTGACCATTTATCAATTGGAGAATGGTTTGGTTTCCTATAAATCAGGGTCAGTTCTCTATATATTTTGTAAATGAGACCTTTGTCAGAACCTTTAACTTTAAAAATATTTTCCCCATTTGTTACTTCCCTTCTAATCTTGTTTGCATTAGTATTGTTTGTACAGAAATTTTTTAGTTTGATGTAATCAAAATCGAGAAATGAGGTCTTTATGAAAGAAACATGCTGAAATTATTTTCCACTATGATTGGTGATTGTAGTTGCCTCCATCCTATTTTCCTTACTTATTCTATTCTTTGTCTTTTTAACCCTGCCCCTTCTCCAGTGTTTTGCTTCTGGTTGCTGCCACTCCTAATCTGCCCACCCTTCTATCAGCTTCACCCCCCCCCTTCTTTTATCTCTTCCCACTTTTACTTTCTTATAGGATAAGATAGATTTCTATACCCATCTGAGGGTTTTTGTTATTCCTTCATTCAGCCAATTCTGATAAGTGTAAGGTTCAAATATTCCCTGTTATCTTCCTGATTTTTCCCTCTGCTTTAAAAGCTGTTTCTCAGCTTTATTAAGAAACATTACTAATCCTGTTCTACCTTTCACTTCTGCTTTGTCTCAGGGCATTCCTCTTTCTCATCACTCATTTTTTTTATATAAAACCATCACATTCAACTCATACATATACACTCTGTCTTTGTATACTTCTAACTTCCTGAATAATGAGAAAATTCTTTTGAGTTACATTTTATCTTCCCATGTAGAAATGAAAACAGTTTAACTTTATTGAGTCAATTATAATTTTCCTTTCCTGTTTACCATTTTATACTACTCTTGACTCTTGTATTTGAAAGCCAAATTTTCTATTCATCTGTGATAGTCTTATCAGGAATGTTTGAAAGTCCTTTATTTCAATGAATATCTATTTTCCTCCAGAAGGATTATAATTAATTTCCTAGGTAGGTAATTATTTGTTGTAATACTGGCTTCTTTGGCTTTTGGAATATCATACTATAATTCTTCAGGCCTTTAATGTAGATACTGCTAAATTATGTATTATCCTGACTGTGGCTCTATAATATTTGAATTGTTCATTTCTGATTTCTAGCAATATACTTTTCTTTAAATTTTTTAAAGATTTTATTTTCAAAACATATGCATGAATAATGTCAACTCTGATTCTTGTATAGCCTTGTGTTCCAGATTTTCCCCTCCTTTCCCCCACCTTCTCCCTAGATGGAAAGCAATCTGATATAAGTTAAACATGTTAAAATATATGTTAAATACAGTAGTATAAACATTTATATAATTCTGTTGCTACACAAGAAAAATCAGATATGAAAGAAAAGAAAGTGAGTAAGAAAACAAAATGCAAGTGAACAACAACAAAAAGAGTGAGAATGTTATGTTATGATTCATATTCAGTTCCCACAGTCTTCTCTCTGGGTGTAGATGACTCTCTTCATCACAAGATAATTGGAACTTCCCTCAGTCATCTCATTGTTGGAAAGAGTCACATTCATCAGAATTGATCATCATATAATCTTCTTGTTGCTGTGTGCAATGATCTCCTAGTTCTGCTCATTTCACTTAGAATCGATTCATGTCTTTCCAGGCCTCTCTAAAATCATCCTACTGATCATTTCCTATAGAATAAAAATATTCCATAATATTTATATACCACAATTTATTCTATTATTCTCCACTGATGGGCATCTACTCAGTTTCCAGTTTCTTGCCATTATGAAAATGGCTTCCATAACTATTTTGCCCATGTGAATCCCTTTCCTTCCTTTAAGATCTCTTTGGGATATAGGCCCAATAGACATACTACTGGATCAAAAGATATGCAAAATTTGATGACTTTTTGAGCATAGTTCCAAATTGCTCTCCAGAATGGCGGGATCTGTTCACAATTTGACCAACAATATATCAGTGTCCCAGTTTTCCCACTCCCCACCACATTCATCATTATCTTTTCCTGACATCTTGGACTATCTGAGAGGTATGCAGTGGTATCTCAGAGTTGTCTTAATTTGCATTTCTCTGAGAAGGACCAGGAGATTATTATATACTTCAATACTATATGATGATCTATTCTGAGGGGCATGGCTCTCTTCAACAATGAGATGAAATAAATCAGTTCCAATTGAACAGTAATGAATTGAGCCAGCTACACCCAACAAAAGAACTCAAGGACATGAGTGTGAACCACTACATAGAATTCCCAATCCCTCTATTTTTTGTCTGCCTGCATTTTTTTATTTCCTTCACAGGTTAATGGTACATTATTTCTTGTGCAGCAAAATAACTATATGAACATACATACATACATTGTATTTAAAATATACTTTAACATATTTAACATGCATTGGTCTACCTGCCATCTGGGGAAGGAGTGGGGAAAAGGAGGAGAAAAATTGGAACAAAAGGTTTTGCAACTGTCAATGCTGAAAAATTATCTATGCATATATCTTGTAAATAAAAAGCTATAATTAAAAAAACAATTTGCATTTCTCTGATCAATAGTGATTTAGAATACCTTTTCACATAATTAGAAATGGTTTTAATTTCTTCATCTGAAAATTGTTCATATTCTTTGACCATTTATCAATTGGAGAATGGCTTGAATTCTTATAAATTTAAGTCAATTCTCTCTCTCTCTCTCTATATATATATATTTTATTCATTTTTCCAATCCCCTCCCTCCCTCCACTCGCACCCCCCAATGGCAGGTAATCCCATACATTTTACATGTGTTACAATATAACCTAGATACAATATATGTGTGTAAATACCATTTTCTTGTTGCACATTAATTATTAGCTTCCGAAGGTATAAGTAACCTGGGTAGATAGACAGTAGTGCTAACAATTTACATTCATTTCCCAGTGTTCCTTCTCTGGGTGTAGTTATTTCTGTCCATCATTGATCAACTGGAAGTGAGTTGGATCTTCTTTATGTTGAAGATATCCACTTCCATCAGAATATATCTTCATACAGTATTGTTGTTGAAGTGTATAGTGATCTTCTGGTTCTGCTCATTTCACTCAGCAACAGTTGATTTAAGTCTCTCCAAGCCTCTCTGTATTCCTCCTGCTGGTCATTTCCTACACAGCAATAATATTCCATAACCTTCATATACCATAATTTACCCAACCATTCTCTAATTGATGGACATCCATTCAACTTCCAGTTTCTAGCTACAACAAAAAGAGCTGCCACAAACATTTTGGCACATACAGGTCCCTTTCCCTTTTTTAGTATTTCCTTGGGATATAATCCCAATAACAGCAATGCTGGGTCAAAGGGTATGCACAGTTTGATAACTTTTTGGGCATAGTTCCAAATTGCTCTCCAGAATGGCTGGATTCTTTCACAACTCCACCAACAATGTATCAGTGTCCCAGTTTTCCCACATCCCCTCCAACATTCATCATTATTTGTTCCTGTCATCTTAGCCAATCTGACAGGTGTGTAGTGGTATCTCAGAGTTGTCTTAATTTGCATTTCTCTGATCAGTAGTGATTTGGAACACTCTTTCATATGAGTGGAAATAGTTTCAATTTCATCATCCTAGAATTGTCTGTTCATATCCCTTGACCATTTATCAATTGGAGAATGGTTTGGTTTCCTATAAATCAGGGTCAGTTCTCTATATATTTTGTAAATGAGATCTTTGTCAGAACCTTTACTTTTAAAAATATTTTCCCAATTTGTTACTTCCCTTCTAATCTTGTTTGCATTAGTATTGTTTGTACAGAAACTTTTTTGTTTGATGTAATCAAAATCTTCTATTTTGTGATCAATAATGATCTCTAGTTCTCCTCTGGTCATAAATTCCTTCCTCCTCCATAGGTCTGATAGGTAGACTATTCTCTGTCCCTCTAATCTATTTATGATCTCATTCTTTATGCCTAAATCATGGACCCATTTTGATCTTGTCTTGGTATATGGTGTTAAGTGTGGATCCATATCTAATTTCTGCCATACTAATTTCCAGTTTTCCCAACAGTTTTTTTCCAAATAATGAATTTTTGTCCCTAATGTTGGTATCTTTGGGTTTGTCAAAGATTAGATTGCTATAGATGTACCCTTTTTTGTCCTTTGTATCTAATCTGTTCCACTGATCTACCGTTCTATTTCTTAGCCAGTACCAAATGGTTTTGGTGACTGCTGCTATATAATATAGCTTTAGATCAGGTACACTTAGACCACCTTCCTCTGACTTTTTTTTCATTAGTTCCTTTGCAATTCTCGACCTTTTATTCTTCCATATGAATTTTGTTGTTATTTTTCTAGGTCATTAAAATAGTTTATTGGGAGTCTGATTGGTATAGCATTAAATAAATAGATTAGTTTGGGGAGTATTGTCATCTTTATTATATTCGCTCGGCCTATCCAAGAGCACTGAATGTCTTTCCAATTATTTAAATCTGACTTTATTTTTGTGGCAAGTGTTTTGTAATTTTTCTCATATAATTCCTGACTATTCTTTGGTAGATGGATTCTCAAATACTTTATACTCTCAACATTTGTTTGGAATGGGATTTCTCTTTGTATCTCTTGCTATTGCATTTTGTTGGTGATATATAAGAATGCTGAGGATTTATGTGGATTTATTTTGTATCCTGCCACTTTGCTAAAATTCTGAATTATTTCTAATAGCTTTTTAGCAGAGTCTTTGGGGTTCTCTAAGTATACCATCATGTCATCTGCAAAGAGTGATAGTTTGATTTCCTCATTTCCTACTCTAATTCCTTGAATCTCTTTCTCGGCTCTTATTGCCGAGGCTAGCATTTCTAGTACTATATTGAATAGTAATGGTGATAGTGGGCAACCTGGTTTCACCCCTGATCTTACTGGGAAAGGTTGCAGTTTATTTCCATTACATATTATGCTTACTGACGGTCTTAAATATATGCTCCTGATTATTCTAAGGAATAATCCATTTATTCCTATACTCTCAAGAGTTTTTAGTAGGAATGGATGTTGGATTTTGTCAAATGCTTTTTCTGCATCTATTGAGATGATCATATGGTTTTTATTCATTTGATTATTAATATGGTCAATTATATTAATAGTTTTCCTAATATTAAACCAGCCCTGCATTCCTGGTATGAATCCTACTTGATCATAGTGTATTATCCTGGGGATGATTTTCTGAAGTCTTTTTGCTAATATCTTATTTAAGATTTTAGCATCAATATTCATTAAGGGAATTGGTCTATAATTTTCTTTCTCAGTTTTCGCTCTACCTGGTTTAGGTATCAGTACCATGTCTGTGTCATAAAAGGAGTTTGGTAGGACTCCTTCATTCCCTATTTTTTCAAATAGTTTATATAGCATTGGGGCTAATTGTTCTTTAAATGTTTGGTAGAATTCACATGTGAATCCATCTGGTCCAGGGGATTTTTTCCTGGGGAGTTGATTAATAGCTTGTTCTATTTCTTTTTCTGAAATGGGACTATTTAAGCAATTTATGTCCTCCTCTGTTAATCTAGGAAGCCTATATTTTTGGAGGAAGTCATCCATTTCACTTAAGTTATCAAATTTATTGGCATAAAGTTGGGCAAAGTAACTCCTTATTATTTCTCTAATTTCCTTTTCATTGGTGGAAAGATCCCCCTTTTCATTTGTAAGACTAACAATTTGATTTTCCTCTTTCTTTTTTCTGATCAGATTTATCAAAGGTTTATCTATTTTATTGGCTTTTTCATAAAACCAACTCTTGGTTTTATTTATTAATTCAATAGTTTTTTTTTTTACTTTCAATATTATTGATTTCTCCTTTTAATTTTTGTATTTCAAGTTTAATTTTTAGTTGGGGGTTTTTAATTTGGTCTTTTTCTAGCCTTTTAAGTTGCAAACCCAATTCATTAATCTTCTCTTTCTCTATTTTCTTCAAATAAGCCTCTAAAGATATAAAATTTCCCCTTATTACTGCTTTAGCTGCATCCCACAGATTTTGGTATGATGTCTCATCATTGTCATTATCTTGGGTGAAATTATTAATTGTTTCTATAATTTGCTCTTTCACCCAGTCATTCTTTAAGATGAGATTATTCAGTTTCCAATTACTTTTTGTTCTATTAATCCCTAACTTTTTACTGAATGTAGCTTTTATTGCATTGTGGTCTGAGAAGAAGGCATTTATTATTTCTGCCTTCCTACATTTAATTTTAAGATATTTATGTCCTAATATATGGTCAATTTTGGTATAGGATCCATGAACTGCTGAGAAGAAAGTATATTCCTTTCTATTGCCATTCAGTTTTCTCCAAAAGTCTATGATACCTAGTTTTTCTAATGTTCTATTTACTTTTTAAATTTCTTTCTTGTTTGTTTTGTGGTTTGATTTATCTAAATCTGAGAGTGCAAGGTTGAGATCTCCCACTATTATAGTTTTACTGTCTATTTCTTCTAGCAACTCTCAACTTTTCCTTTAGAAAGTTAGATGCTATACCACTTGGTGCATATATGTTTAGTATCGATATGGCTTCATTATTTATGCTACCTTTCAGCAGGATATAGTTTCCTTCCTTATCTCTTTTAATTAGATCAACTTCTGCTTTTGCTTGATCTGAGATAAGGATAGCTACCCCTGCTTTTTTGGCTTTACCTGAAGCATAATAGATTCTGCTCCAACCTTTTACCTTTACTCTATATGTATCTCCCTGCTTTAAGTGTGTTTCCTGTAAACAACATATTGTAGGGTTCTGAATTTTGATCCAGTCTGCTATATGTCTCCGTTTGATGGGAACGTTCATCCCATTCACATTTACAGTTAAAATTACTAATTCTGTATTTCCTGCCATCATATTATCCCCAGATTATGCTTTTTCCCTTGACCCCCCTGAACCTCTTCCCCAATATTTAATTTATAGACCCCTCTTGTGACGTGCAGCCCTCCCTTTTTTTTTTTTAGTATCCCTCCTCCCTCCCTCCACGTCCCTTCCCTTATTCTCCTTTTCCTTTTCCCTTTTCCTCTCCCCCCTTTTAATGAGGTGAGAGAGAATTCTCTGAAAAACAAATATGACAATTATTTACTCTTTGAGCCTCTTCTGATGAGAGTAAGGTTTACACAATGATTCTCCCCATCTCTAAATTCCTTCAGATATGGTGTATTTTCTATGCCTCTTCCTGGGATGTAGTTTCCCTCTTTTTATCACTCCCTCACCTTTTTCTGATACTACCCCCTTCCCTTTATTACACACCCTCCTTTTTTTTTTCTTTTATATCAGTAAAATCAAATTATCCATGCGTACTTTCTATATGCCCACAACAGAGATATAGTTCTCAAGGGTTCTGTGTACCTTTTTCTGTTTCTCTTCAGTCTTGTGGATATAGATCAAATTTTTTGTTTAAGTCTGGTTTTTTTCTTAGAAACATATGGAATTCCTCTATTTCATTGAATGACCATCTTCTTCCATGGAAAAAGATGCTAAACTTAGCTGGGTAGTTTATTCTTGGTTGCAATCCTTGATCTTTTGCCTTTTGGAATATCAGGTTCCAGGCCCTTCTATCTTTTAATGTGGAGGCAGCCAGATCTTGTGTGACCCTTATTGTGGCTCCTTGGTATTTAAATTGTTTTTTTCTAGCTGCTTGCAGGATTTTCTCCTTTGTGTGGTAATTCTGCAGCTTAGCCACAATATTCCGTGATGTTCTTTTTTTTTAGGGTCTATTTCAGAAGGAGTTCGATGAATTCTTTCAACATCTACTTTCCCCTCTGTTTCTATTATCTCTGGACAGTTCTCTTTGATAATTTCCTGTAAAATAGAATCTAGGCTCTTTTTTTGGTCATAGTTTTCAGGAAGTCCAATGATCGGCAGATTATCTCTCCTAGATCTATTTTACAGGTCTATAGATTTTCCCAGTAAGTAATTGATGTTATTCTCCAGCTTTTCATTTTTTTTTTTTTTTGTTTTGTTTGACTGATTCTTGGGTTCTCAATGAATCATTCATTTCTATTTGTTCCATCCTGACTTTAAGAAGTTATTTTCTTCATTCACAGTTTTTAGTTCTTTTTGTAAATGCCCAATTTCATTTTTAAATGAGTTACTTTGCTTTATTGAATTTTTTTCCATTTCCCTAATTTTTTTTTAAATTATTTTCTTTTTCCAATTCAGAAATCCTATTTTCTTGGGACTTTTTTATCTTCTCCAATTCAGAAATCCTACTTTCCTGTGATTTTTTTACCTTTTCTAATTCACTAATTTTGTTTCCCTGCATCTCCTGTGAATTTTTTATTTTTTCAAACTCCAATTTCATAGCTTCTCTTTCCTTTCCCCATTTTTCTTCAAACTTTCTTAACTTTTGAATAGTCTCTTCAAGGAGAGAGTTATGTGATGGGGGGCAGGAATCGTTCCCCTTTAGGTTGTTATCTGCTGATTCTCTGCTGTTAACTTCCTCGGGGTTGGATACCCGCTCTTTCTCTGTGTAGAAGGAATCTATAGTTTTTTTGGGCTTTTTGCTCACACTTAAAAAATCTTTTGGGGTCTGTCCCTGGGGTAGGAAATTATTTATTTATTTCTTTACTAGCTTCCTCCCAGACTGGATGGATGCAGCGGCTCCTGCACCTGAGCTAAGAGAGAGCTCTGGGAGAGAGTTCCCCACCCCCTCCCTGGAAGTGCCTCAGAGGTGACTAGCACTGTGTGCTTTGAGGGCGCTGTGTTTTAGCGGCTTCCCTGAGGTTCGAGAGTGAACAGTAAAGGCGACTCAAAGCCTAGCCTATGCGTCCCGGTGGGGCGTGAATGTCTGCAGCAGGTGACGTGAAAAACCCCTGTGCTCAAACTGGAAGTGTTTGCCAGAAACCGCGGTCCCTAGTTCAAAGGTTCCGCTTCTCTGGGACTTCCATTCCACACCCTCCAGCTGAGCCTGGTACTATGAGTTACTGCCCTACCCACTCTTCAATCTCTTACCTACCCAGAGGTAAAAGCCTGGATTGCCTATGTCGGCCACACCTACAGTGCCGAGATCTACTGAGTCACCCCTGGGATCCGGGAAGATCCAATCTGGTTTTAAATTTTAGAGTTGCTTAGATTTCTCTTCTGAACTGCTGTATTATAAGTAGAGAAGAGCTAACAGCCTGTGCCAGATTCTTTTATCTCAGTGGATTGTCTGATACCAGAGCCCTCCCCAGCACAACTGGCGCAGTGTGCCACTACCCCACTGTCTGCGCTGGCCTCTCTTCTTCCTCCCCTGGGAGCTGACCTTTCCTGTTCAAACTCCAGATTCTCTTCAGCTGGTAAGTCGTGCTTCCAGTCCTTGTGGATTCTATCAGTCCAACACTTTTTCTGAGGCTGATTAAATCTAGTTGGTTGTGAGGGAAGAAAGGAGCTTACACAGTCGCATGTATCTTCTCTGCCATCTTGGCTCCGCCCCAATTCTCTATATATTTTAGAAATTAGGCCTTTATCACAACCCTTAAATGAAAAAAATTATTTCCCAGTTTATTGTTTCTCTTCTGATCTTGTCTGCATTATTTTTGATTGTACAAAAACATTTTAACTTAATATAATCAAAATTGTCTCTTTGGTGTTCAAGTATGAGTTCTAGTTCTTCTTTGAATACAGATTCTTTCCTTCTCCACAGGTCTCAGAGGTAAACTATCCTATGTTCAACTTTGCTTATAACATCACTCTTTATGTCTAAATTATTAACCCATTTTGACCTTATCTTGGTATGTTGTATTAGGTTAGGGTCAAGCCCTAATTTCTTCCATACTAGTTTCCAATTTTCCCATAATTTTTTGTCAAATAGTGAGTTCTTATCCCAAAAGCTAGGATCTTTGGGTGTGACAAACACTAGATTGCTATAGTTATTAACTATTTTGCCCTGTGATCCTAACCTATTCCATTGATCAACTACTCTACCCCTTAGCCAATACCAAATGGTTTTGATGACCCCTTCTTTATAATATAGTTTTAGAACTGGCACAGTTAGGCCACCTTCATTGATTTTTTTTTTATTATTTCTCTTGAAATTCTTGACTTTTGTTCTTCCAGATGAAATGTGTTATTATTTTTTCTAGGTCTGTAAAATAATTTCTTGGGAGTTTGATTGATATGGTACTAAATAAGTAGATTAATTTAGGAAGTATTATTGTTTTTATTATATTTTCTCAACCTATCTATGAGGAGTTGATATTTTTCCAGTTGATTAGATCTGACTTTATTCGTGTTGAAAATGCTTTGTAGTTTTGTTCTCATAGTCCCGAATTTCCTTTGGCCTATAGATTGCCAAATATTTTATATAGTTATTTTGAATAGAATTTATTTTTGCATCTCTTGCTGATGAATTTTATTGGTAATATATAAAATGCTGATGATTTATGGGGGGTTATTTTGTATCCTACAACTTTGCTAAAGTTGTGAATTGTTTCTAGTAGTTTTTAGTTGATTTTCTAGGGTTTTCTAAGTATATCATCATAACATCTGCAATGAGTTATAATTTGATTTCCTCATTACCTACTCTAATTCCTTTAATCTCTTTTTCTTCTCTTATTGCCAAAGTCAACATTTCTAATACAATATTGAATGGCAATATGATAGTGGTCAACCTTGTTTCATTCTTGATCTTATTGGGAATGATTCTAATTTGTCCACATTACATATGATGCTTGCTGATGGTTTTAAATAGATGCCATATATCATTTTAAGGAAAAGTCTATTTATTACTATACTCTATAGTGTTTTTAATAGGAATGAGTGTTAGATTTTATCAAATGCTTTTTCCGCAACTATTGAGATAATCATATGATTTTTGTCAGTTTGTTTATTGATATAGTCAATTATGCTAATAGTTTTCCTAATATTGGACCAGCCCTGCATTCCTGATATAAATTCTATTTGGTCATAGTGTATTATCCTGATGATGACTTTCTATAATCTTGTTGCTAATGTTTTATTTAAGATTTTTGCATCAATATTCATTAGAGAAATTAGTCAATAATTTTATTTCTCTGTTTTCACCCTAACTGGTTAGGCTATCAGCACCATATCTGTGTCATAAAAGAAATTTTGTGTTGTTCTCTTGGTTGGTTTTCTGGAGGTCTTAGCAGCAGCCTTTATTTCAGATCACAAGAATAGCCAGGTGTTAAAGTCCAAATCCTTCTTTACCTCTTTCACAGTCTAGTTTCCTTGCCTGGAGCCCAGGCTAGCTTTCTTTCTTTTTCTTTTCTTTTCTTTTCTTTCTTTCTTTTTTTTAATAGCTTTTTATTTACCAGATATATGCATGGGTAATTTTACAGCACTGACAATTGCCAAAACTTTTGTTTCAATTTTTCCCCTCCTTCCCCCCCTCCTAGATGGCAGGTTGACCAATACATGCTAAGTATGTTAAAGTATAAATTAAATACAATATATGTATACATGTCTAAACAGATATTTTGCTGTACAAAAAGAATCAGATTTTGAAATAGTGTACAATTAGCCTTTGATTAGGAAATCAAAAAATACAGGTAGACAAAAATAGAGGGATTAAGAATTCTATGTAGTGGCTCATAGTCATCTCCCAGAGTTCTTTTGCTGGGTGTAGCTGATTCAATTCATTACTGCTTTATTGGAACTGATTTGGTTCATCTTATTGTTGAAGAGGGACACGTTCATCAGAATTGATCATCATATAGTATTATTGTTGAAGTATATAATGATCTCCTGGTCCTGCTCATTTCACTCAGCATCAGTTCATGTAAGTTTCTCCAGGTCTTTCTGAAATCATCCTGTTGGTCATTTCTTACAGAACAATAATATTCCATAATATTCATATACCACAATTTATTCAGCCATTCTCTAATTGATGGATATCAACTCAGTTTCCAGTTTGTGGCCACTACAAAGAGGGCTGCCACAAACATTCTTGCACATACAAGTCCCTTTCCCTTCTTTAAAATACTGAATCAAAGGATATGCATAGTTTGATAACTTTTTGAGCATAGTTCCAAATTGCCCTCCAGAATGTCTAGATGTATTCAGAATTTCACCAGCAATGTATCAGTGCCCCTGTTTTGCCATATTTCCTCCAACATTGCACATTATTTTTCTTGGCTAGCCTTATTAAAGGACTCCTAGAGTCTTGGTTTCAGTGGAGAAACTAAGTAGAACAGGCCTGCCACCAGTGGTATGAGATGGAGTGAATGAAGCTGGCTCTGAGTACCCGGGCTTGTGCTTCAACTTCTAGTCAAAGATCAATTTTGCTTTTGCTTGATCTGAGATCAGGATGGCTATCCCTGCTTTTTTTTCTCTTTTTTTTTTTACTTTACCTGAAGCATAATAGATTATGCTCCAGTTGTTTACCTTCACACTGTATGTATTACTCTGCTTTAAATATGTTCCTTGTAAACAACATATTGTAGGATTCCAGATTTTAATCCAATCACAAAAAATTAATTTTTTGTGAGAGTTCATCCATTCACATTCACAATTAAAATAACTAATTATGTATTTCCTGTCAACTTATTGTTATACCTTTCACTTTCCTTTGCCCCTTTCCATCTCCCCAGTATTTTCCTTGTGATGACTATCTCACTCAAACAGCCCTCCCCCTTTAGAGGCCCTCCCCATTTTTTGTATCTTTCCCCTAATACTTCTGTTTTCCCTTCTATTAGTCTTTGCCTTTCTTTTCCCATTTTCCCTCCCATGTCTCTATATGGTGAGACAGGATTTTCTGTGAAATTAAATATGTCTGATATTCTCTCTTTGAGCCAAATCTGATGAGAGTAAGATTGACACTGTGCTCATCCCCTCCCTTCTTTTCCTCAATTATAATAAATCTTCTTTGCCTCTTTGTGAGATGTAATTTCCCTTATTTTACCTCCTTTTTCTTCTTTTTCCAGTACAATCCCCTTTCCACCTCTAGTTTCTTTTTAATATTATAATAATAAATTCAAATTATATATTCACTCTCAAAGTATACCCATAGCAGAACATAGAAGAATTATAGTTGTCAAGAGTTCTTTCCTTTTTACCTTTTTATGCTTCTCGAATTGTATCTTTGGAGATCAATTTTTTTTTGGTTCAGTTCTGGTCTTTTCATTAGAAATAGGTGAATTCCACCTATATCATTGAATCTCCATCTTCTTCCCTGAACAACAAGGATCATTTTAAATGGATAGCTTATTCTTGGCTGTGATTCTAGTTCTTTTGGCTTTTGGAATATCAGATTTCAATTCCTTTGATACTTTAAGGTGGAAGCTGCTAGGTTCTGGATAATCCTAATTGTGGCTCCTTGGTATTTAAATTGTTTCTTTCTGGCTGCTTGCAATATCTTTTCTTTGGTGCAATAGTTCTGAAATTTAGCCATGATATTCCTTGGGGATTTAATTCTGTTGTCTCAGGAGGTGATAAGTGAATTCTTTAAATGGCTATTTTACCTTCTGATTCTAAGATATCAGTGCAGTTTTCTTTTATTATTTTCTGTAAGATATTGTCTAAGTTCTTTTTTTTTAAACCAGGACTCTCCTAGATCTATTTTCCAGATCAATTGTTTTTCCTAGGAGGTATTTCATATTTTCTTCTATTGTTTTCATTTTTTGATTGTTTCTTAAATTCTTATTGAGTCATTTACTTCCATTTGTTCAATTCTAATTTTAAGTATATTATTTTCTTCAGTTATCTTTTTAGCTTTTTATATTTGGCAATTGAATTTTTAGATGAATTTTGTTCATTGCATTTTTTCCATTTCACAAATTTTTTAATGAATTGATATTTTTCATATCTATTTTGTAAGGCATTATATGCTTTTTTCATCTCATCAAATCTATTTTATAGGACATTATATGCTTTTCCCATCCCTTCTTGCAATGATCTCATTTCTTTTCCTCATTTTCTTCTAACTCTCTTTTAAGATCCTTTATGCAAGAAAGCCTTGTGAAATGAGGACCAGCTCATATCTCCTTTTGGGGATTCATCTGGAGTTGATATGCCTTCAGGAACCTCAGAATTTAAGGTCTGTTCTTTGCTCTCTCCATAAAAGCTGTCTAAGGTTAGAGTTCTTTTTTTTTTTTTTTTTGGTTCATCTTTTTTTAAAGGTTGAGATCAGCCCCTCCCCCCCCCCCCTTTTTTGAGACAATTGGGGTTAAGTGACTTGCCCAGGGTCACATAGCTAGGAAATGTGAGGTCTGTTCTTAATGAAAAGAAATGGCAGCTGCTGCTTTAGTTTGTCCTGGGGCAGTTCTGATTGATTTCTGGTACTGAATAATCATGGCTAGGTCTGGAGTTCTTCTGGGGCTCAGTAGTTTACAATTTACTTTTTGTAGCAAATCTGCCAAACCACCTGCTTGCAAACAAGATAGAGTAGCCTAAGAGACTCACAGAATATTCCCAGGTTCATGGAAGCTACAATGCTCTGATTCCACATTTTAGTGTGCTTTCTAGAGCCCCCAAGTTGGAATGCCAAAATATACTATGCTTTTTAGATAGAACCCCAACAATGGGATGCCAAAATATACCATCTGGACTAGCACTCTGGAGAGTCCCGGGACCAGCTGGAGTCCTTGGCTTTAGTGGAGAAGTGATGAAGCAGGGACCCACATGGATGGTCAAAGACAGAGTCTGTATATTTCAAGTCCTCTCAACCTCTAAATGTCTTAGTACAATTGCATTACCGCAAGTGTTAACTATAAGTATCTCTTACTGTAAATCTGCATATTTAAGTACAAAACCATCAGTAGATTCTAAACTACTTGATACTTGAGGGGAGAGAGATGAGCCAATTAAGATACATAATAGGTGTTATAACACAACAGAGTTAGTCATGTGTAGCCATTTTGTGCTCAGTAGTGGTAGTGTTGGAGTAAAGGAAAAGAGGGCAGAGGGTATTATAAACTTAGAATATCTGCCCTATCTACCCAAATTCATTTAGCCATTATAAACTTAGAATATCTGCCCTATCTACCCAAATTCATTTAGCCACTGGCCCCCAGAATGTAAGATCCTGAGCCAGTGTCTAACAAGTTGCTTTCTTAAAGAACTGGTTGATATCTTTGTAGATATATATGATATAAATAAAGCCAGATTACAATAAATTTTTAAAAGTTCAAGCTCATTGGAAGGATGATTTATAAGTTTTCCATGCAGAAATAAAGTAGCTATATCAAGTAGAACTAATATTGTCTCTGGAATCAAAGGATTTGGGTTTAAATTCTACTTCAATATTTAAGTCACTATGTGACTGAGTTGATTACTTACTCTTTCTGAACTTAATTTATCTCCTCTATGAAGTAATAGAGTTTTGACTAGATCACCTCCAAAGTCCTTTCTTTGTTCTAAACAAAGCTATCAACCAGTTCTTTAAGAAAGCAACTTGTTAGACACTGGCTCAGGATCTTACATTCTGGGGGCCAGTGGCTAAATGAATTTGGGTAGATAGGGCAGATATTCTAAGTTTATAATACCCTCTGCCCTCTTTTCCTTTACTCCAACACTACCAACTAAACCCCTACAAATCTACGAACTGATTAAATTGTATGCCCAAGATAAATGAGAACCATCATTTCATGGAACACCTAGTTATCTTGGTTTACTATGATCACTGTAAGGATATGTACTGATCTCTACTCTAAACAATGACTAGTAAAGAAATTTTCTAATGAAAATGGACACAATATTCAAAATCATGTATATGTATGTATATATATATATATATATGTATATGTGTGTAAATATATCTGTATACTTAATGATATATAGTGTGTAGATATATATCCAGATAGATTGATATTTGATAACTTAATTGATTCTAGACAGAAATGAAGAAAAAATATTTAAGAAGTCATATAGTAAATGAGGTTGCTAGATAGTGGAAAGTGCTATGCTGATATCCATGAAATATTAAAAGGAATAGAGGAAGCTTCCCATACATTGGTTGACTGGTTCCATAAATGTATTGAAAAGAATTACTCAGTACAAGATGGCAGGGCAGAATTGCTATCTAAACTGACAGAGATAGTATCCATTCTAATAAGAGAGATTCTATACACTGAGGTGCTAAATTATACTAAAATACTTGATTTTGAACCTGGCCACCTTCAGACAAAGCAATAATGATATTTAAATTCTTTGTATAAAACTAAAAAGGAAGGTAAATATGAGGAATACAAAAGGGGAGGGTAGAATTTACAGATGATGACAAATGGAAGTTGAAGAACAAAGAGTCAAACTTGACTTGGGAAATTAAGCCTAGGAGAAGTAGGTAAATAATTGATTTTATTAAGAGAGCTAGAAAAAATCCTGTCTCTCTCACACACACAGCCATATAATTTTTCCTGACTTTCTAAATATTGATAATTAAAACATTGTTAAACTTATTTGTGATGGTGTGTATTAGGAATCTTGAATGATAATAACATAGACATAAAAGATTATATTGGAAAACAAATATTAATATTAAATTTTGCTTTTTACTTAGTCAATTTCTTACATTCTTTTCCAGATATCCATGGAACTAGATGCCCATTGAGGTCTAATCCAATTCTGAAATTCTATTGATTCTGAAATTCTATGATTCCATGTTTTGTTAGTTGGTCAACAGTAAACATAAGGAAATCTTGTCATCTCTATACCACATAATCAATTATGTAGCTAAGATATGGAGGAACTATCTATAGAAATTTATTTCCTTCTTATATTTTCATTAAAGATGGTTGTGACATGAGTACATATAATTCTTTAAAAATTTTATAGAGCAGATAAAGTAAGCATATGAGTCAATAGTTATTGATATGTTTCCTCACAATAAAAGCATCTCATTTCACCATACAGTTATACACTCATTGTTGATATATTTTACTTTTTGTGATAACTTGGAAATTAGTTTCTCATTCCTTTATGTATTTCTTGTCTGTATTTGATCTGTTTTAGCTGTTTTTTTATTTCACTTTCTTAAGTGGCATTAAATTTTCTTCATTATATCAACTTGAGTCCTGGCATTCTAAAATCTCATATTTAATGCTTCCTCTTCTTTGACAGTAAAAATAGGTTATATAAAAATTCTGCTAAAATAGTTTGATTTCGTATCCATTTGTTATTTTTCTTCTTTTTGGAGCTTTGGTCTTCTTTAGATAATTTGATTTAATTGGGTTTCATTCCTAATCTCTATATATTTTCTACTGTTTTGTTGCTTTATGAAGTAATATTTTTCCTAATCTTCTGTCATCTTCCTTCATAATGTTTGATAAGTAAGTTTGTAATCTTGTTACCCTTGTCTAATGTCTTACATGACTTTAATTTCTGTAAAAGAAAATGGTGATAATGAATGTCAACATTTTTATATTTGTTCATTTCCAATTTTTTGACATTGGCAGCTTTCTTTAAAATGTCAATTTTGAGCTAATATATTATATACAGGTCTTCTAAGTTTTATCAAGAAAAGACTTCTTTTTTGGTATTTAGCTTCTGACCTTTGAGCTAACTGATAATATGCAGTTGCTGATCATGAAACAACTCCCACATCATTTTTTGACTATTAAGGTCCATTAAAATAAAGCAATTTCATTTCTGTGACATTATTTAATGCTTGTTATAATCAGTGCTTTCTGGTTCTTTTAAAAATAAATCATTAATTAATATGGGATATAGGTATGAATCTTCTAAAAGATTTCCTAGCCTTTGACTTCTTTCATTATTTAATTCTGAACGTATGTGCCACTATCTTTTCTTGTATTTCACTTTCTTTAAAGTAACTATGCCTAAATATGTTATGTCTTGAATAGATGATTTTGTCAAATTCTTTGAAGAATTTTTCTGTCTCATTCTCTGCAACAGATATGGACACATCCATAATTATCTTCATGGTGGTCTTTTATCTTATTTTCAATATAGATAACAAAGTAAGCTGCATCTTTTAAAAGTTGTTTCTTGTTATGATTGGAAACATAATAAAAACATTTCCCCCTCTTTTCAAAGAACCTGTGAGCCATCTGTTTGGCTAAAAATTATTTGTCTTTTTGTTTAGCTTATAATAAATACATAAGTATATATATGAATTAGTTTCTCTACTATTATATCAGTCCAATGATTGACAAAGACTGCACACTGCCTGCCTATAATACATATTACAGATTTCCTGACTATTCATTTTTGCCACTCCATTTTGACCTATGTGGAAGCAAAAGGAACAAATAGACATTAAGGCATTTTGTATTTTCCTTTGTTTCATGCACCATCTCCTCCCTCCTCAAACAAACAAAAAATATAATTCATTGTGCCCTTACCCTCAAAATTAACTGGTATCTATTTTGTTTAAATCAACCATCTCTTTGTGACATATTGAAGGCTTCTTGAGGGCAGGGATTATTTTACTTTATAATATATGTGTTTCTTCTGTTGAAATAATAATTTAGAAGCTTAAGTATTATTTTAAGGCTTTAGTTACAGCTGCTACTATATGAAAATAAATATGGAGTGATTGATTGGTTTCTCATTACTAATTCTTTTTCCTTCAATATCTTTTTCTTATCCTATTTCGATAGCTAGCATATTGAAAATATTGAGGATAAAAAGACACCTTAGGTTCACCCCAATCTTATTGGAAAGATTCTAATTTATAACTATTACATACAATGTTTGTCCATTTTTTTAAAAATCAGGTACTACTTTAAAAAAGCTCCATTTATTCCTATGCTTTTTAGTGTTTTTTAACTGTCAAAATTTTTTCTTTATTTATTGACATAATCAGATTGTTATTGTTATTGTTAATGATATTGTTAATTTTGCTTACAATTTTCCTAACATTTAACCACTACTTACATTCTTTATATGAATCTAATCTGCTCATAATTTATCATCTTTTTGATATGTTGTAGTAGTTTCCCTTCCTAATACATTATTGAACATTTTTGTGCCAATATTTGTTAAACAAATTGATCTATGATTTTTTCTACTTTTGCATTCTCTTGTTTAGGTATCAAAGGCTATAGGAAGAATTTGCAGGAGTCCTGATTCTTGTAAAATTTTTTATATAGTTTGGAATTATTTTGTAAGTATTAGGTAGAATTCACATTGTGAATCCATTTGCTTCTTGATTTTTCATTTTATTTTCCATAGGGAAGCTTATTTTATATCTTGTATATATATATATATATATATGTATGTATTCCTTCTTCTTAGAATTATTTTAATATTATATTTCCTCCAGCCCTTATTTTTAACTGTATGCATCTTTCTGTTTCATGTATGTCTTATGTAAACAGCATGCTGTTAGATTCTATTTTCTAATTCTTTCTGCCATCTGCTTCCACTTTATGGGTGAGTTCATCCCATTCATATTCACAGTTATGATTATTATGTATTTCCATATATTTTGTTATCTATTTATCATTCTCTCTCTCTCTCTCTCTCTCTCTCTCTCTCTCTCTCTCTCTCTCTCTCTCTAATCTAAGTGCTAATCTAAGTAATTTATATTTTATAAATATTTATCCATTTAATTTTAATTGTCAGCCTTATTAGCATATATTTGGGCAAAATAGATGATATCAATTGTTTTAATTTCATCTTCATTTATGGTACATAAGCTCTTTTAATTTTTGATATTAGTGATTTTATTTTTAAGGTGATTAAATCAATTGATTGTATATTTTCATACAAAATTATTCTGAGTTTTATTTATTAGTTCTATTTTCTCGAACTTTGAATTTTATTAATTTCTCTTAATTTTTGCAATTTCTATTTTGGTGGTTAATTGGATTTTTTATTTCATTCTTTCCTTTTTTAGTCACAAGGCCTCTTCATTGAATTATTATTTTTCTATTTTATTTAGGATAAAAGTATTTGTGGTTAATTTTTAATTTATATTTCCAAGGTCCAAGATATTTGTTCAATTGAACATAATTTTAAGTTCTTATGTCCAAAAAGAGCATATTTGACATTTCTGTTTTTCTGCATTTGTTTTGCAGTTTTCATGCCTTAGCACATGCTATATTTTTGTAAAGGTGCCATAAATGTCTAGGGAAAAAGACATTTCTTTCTATTCCCATTTAACATTCTCTGGAGAAACTATATCTAGCTTTTCTAAGATTCTTTTCTTCTCCTTATCTTCTTTTTTATTTTATATTTTGAATTATTAAGATGTGAGATGGATTATTAAATATTGCCTTCTGTAATGCATTTAACTTTTCCTTCAATAATTTAGAACCTACACTACACACACACACACACACACACACACACACACACACACACACACACACACACATTTACTTAACACAGATAAAGTATTGCTATTTATTAACTCATTGCCTGTAGCAACTTTTGGAAAACATGGAATGTTTCTAATTTTCTTTTAAAATTCTTTTTTTGTTTTTGTTTTGTCTGAGAGAATGATTGCTACTCTTGCCTTTTTTTACTTCAGTTAAAGCATGATAAATTCTGCTCCAGCCCCTTATTTTTAACTGTATGCATCTTTCTGTTTCAAGTATGTCTTATGTAAACAGCATGCTGTTAGATTCTATTTTCTAATTCTTTCTGCCATCTGCTTCCACTTTATGGGTGAGTTCATCCCATTCATATTCACAGTTATGATTATTATGTATTTCCATATATTTTATTATCTATTTATCATTCTCTCTCTCTCTCTCTCTCTCTCTCTCTCTCTCTCTCTCTCTCTCTCTCTCTCTCTCTCTCTCTCTCTCTCTTCTCTGTCTCCTCCTTGGAAATCTGTTTTGCTTCTGACCATTGTATGCCTGAATCTACCTTCCCTCTTAAAGCATTCCCCTTTCTTTTTGCCCCCTTTCCTCCTACTTCCAAGTTGTATAAAATGTATTTTTACAGCTAACACTCTCTCTCTCTCTCTCTCTCTCTCTCTCTCTCTCTCTCTCTCTCTCTCTCTCTCTCTCTCTCTTTCTCTCTCTGTATATTTTCTTCTTTGGATCAGTTCTGCTCAGAGTGAGGTTCAAATGTCTGTTTTACCCCTCCCCATCACTTCCCCCTCCACTGTATAAACTCTTCCTTGTGAGTCTCTTTTAAGTAAGATGAATTTCCTCATTATTCCTCTCTTTTCCCCCTTATCATAGTCTATCCCTCTTTTTCTCCTTATTTTTCTTTTGAGATTTTCACAAATAAAAGACTCACATTCATGGTGAATGCTTTGGTATATATTCTAACTACTCTCATTATGATAAAGATCATAGGAATTTGAATGTGAAATGTTCCATTCTTTTCTGATCTTTTGATAAGGAATGTTTGACATCCTGTTTTTCATTAAATGAACATTTTTCACTATACAATGAAATTCAGTTTTACTAAGTAAGTTATTCTTATTTGTAATCCAAGCTTCTTGATCTATTATTCAAGTCATTTTTGAGATATTTCACAATTTCTATTGTCTTTTGTCTTTGTTTTACTGGATTTTTTTTTTATGTCTCATAGAGTCATTAGCTTCCAGTTTACAAATTATAATTTTTAGAGAATTATTTTCTTTAGTGAGGTTTTGTATCTCCTCTACATTTGGCCAATTCTGGTTTTTAAAGAGTTATTTTTTTTCAATATTTTTGTGCCTCATTTACTAAACTATTGTCTCCTTTTGTGATTTTTTTTCATTACTTTCTTTTTTTCTCCAATTCTTCCCCAATTAATTCTCCAATTTTTTTCCTCTACCAGTCTTATTTTATTTGATTTTTTTTTTTATCTGAGGCAATTGGGGTTAAGTGACTTGCCCAGGGTCACATGACTAGGAAGTGTTAGGGGTCTGAGGCCAGATTTGAACTCAGGTCCTCCTGACTTCAGGGCTAGTGCTCTATTCACTATATCTCCTAGCTACTCCTTCTTATTTGATTTTTAAAACAGGTTTTCTTGTTTATCTGGTTTTTTTTTTTTTTAATTTCTTCTAGGAATTTTTGATTGGCTTGTGTACAATCTCTTTTTCTTTATAAAGATTTTGTTTGTAATTATTTTCAAGTCATTGTTTTCTTCTGAATCTGTGTCTTGAACTTCCTATTATGGTGATAACTTTTTATGAGTATGTCCTTTTTCTTTTTCTTCTTTTTGGTTCATTAGTTATTTACTCATATTCTCAGATATAAAGAAATATTTTCATAGAGTTTATCTCTGAGAATGAAGTGTGTGTGTGTGTGTATGTGTATGTATGAAAGAGAGAGAGAGGATAAGAGAAAGAAAAGAAAGAAAGAAAGAAAGAAAGAAAGAAAGAAAGAAAGAAAGAAAGAAAGAAAGAAAGAAAGAAAGAAAGAAAGAAAGAAAGAAAGAAAGAAAGAAAGAAAGAAAGAAAGAAAGAAGGAAGGAAAAAAAGAAAGAAAGAAAGAAAGAAAGAAAGAAAGAAAGAAAGAAAGAAAGAAAGAAAGAAAGAAAGAAAGAAAGAAAGAAAGAAAGAAAGAAAGAAAGAAAGGAAAGAAGGAAAGAAAGGAAAGAAGGAAGGAAGGAAAGAAGGAAGGAAGGAAGGAAGGAAGGAAAGAAGGAAGGAAGGAAGGAAGGAAGGAAGGAAGGAAGGAAGGAAGGAAGGAAGGAAGGAAGGAAGGAAGGAAGGAAGGAAGGAAGGAAGGAAGGAAGGAAGGAAGGAAAGAAGAGAAAGGAAGGAAGGAAAGAAGAGAAAGGATATAAAAGAAAAAAAGATATAGAAAGAAAGAAAAAAAGAAAGAGAGAAGAGACTTTGCTGAACTTCAGACTTTTAGGTCCTGCTGTTTTCAAAGTTAGTTCTGGGTGGCCTATAAATTTATGGTGCTTCCAAGGTGTTATGATCTGAGGAGAATTATCTTAATGCTCTTCTTGACTTTTCTGTATCCTTATTCATGCATACACCATGCTCTCATACAACTACAACTACTTTCTGCCCTGCAACTATGACTGGTACCCAGGTAGGACCCCATGTTTCTTGAGACCAAAAGCACTTTTTCAGTATCCTGCAACTGTGCCTCAGAAGTGAGTAATGGACAATGGAGTTGTCAAAAGACTAATAATTCTGTGCCCTGTGCTAACAGAAGGATTCCCTATAATATCTTTATGACAAGTACTCAGTCTCCTTTCCACATCTGGGTGTTCCCTGTATCACTGCTGTTGCTCAGGTTGCTACTGTTTTTGTAGCCATCACTGCCTCTAAGATCCACAGCTAGTGTCACATTTACCTCCCACTCTCTTTGTCATCCCCCAAACTTTTGTCTTTAGATTTCTCTTTCTTATTTGTCCTACTGTGGGAAAAGAAGTTACTTTGAATTTTTGTTGGTTTTACTATTTAAAATTTGATTTGATGCATTTTTAAAAGTTTTTTTAGAAGAGAATGTTGAGTGATCTATAGAACAATAATGTTCCCTTTTCTCTGACTTCTTGATTCTGTCCTGTTATTCACTCTTGACTATTAATGAGTCTTAAGGATAACTTAACTTAAGGATCTTTACAGAATCGCAAAATCTCTGAGTTAATTGATAAATTATTAATCATCTTATTTGATCCATACTTGAAAAAAGAATTAATTATCTGAGATACAAATATGTGATATTCTAAAATTTGTGTGAAGACTCTAATGAGGGGTAACCTGTCATGTCCAGGTTCAGTTCATTCTTTTTAAAAATATCTTTTATAGTTAGCAAACAGATTAAGTGAAAACAAGTATATAGTAACCTATTGGGACATTAGACACTATAATAATATGTTAGCTATAATAAAGCCATCTATTGAAGTGGAAGAATGAATATTCATCTGTCTCATGTGAATTTGTGTGAAATCATTAATGAAGATAAAAATCTCCATTTGGAAAATAAATTATAAACAATTTTAACGTGCCTTGTAAATGCTGACATTTTGTGACAATAGTAAGCCCACAAGTTTGGTATACCAGATAATTATGTAATATTATAGATGTGTATGTCTTGGAAGGAAATGACTGATTGCTTTGTTCCCATAAGACTAGTATAGCTGCCATGGTTCCACTTGTCTGCCCTTCAGAAAAGGAGACTTTCTCTCCGTGATTCCAATTGCCAAAACATTTCCCACCAGGCATCTTGATACTTCACATCCATAGTGAGAGGTCAGAACAAGGTATTTATTAACTTATTTTTCCTTCCAAAGAGCAAAATAAGAAAGAAATAAGGGTTGTAGTTCTATCTTTTCAAGAATAATTTCTTCTCAGTCCAAACCTTCTATGGATTCACATAAACAATGACAAGACTGATGCCAGCAGTAGGAAATTGTTTCCCTAAGTGATTTTGTGTTTAAGAGCCTCTATTACTGCAATGAAATCAGAATTCTGAAAGAAATTTAATAGGTGCAAAATTGAACAAGCTCTTTGAGAAAATTTAAAAAAAATAAATAAATTCAGGACCAGATATGGAATTACAGGCAAAGTATACGCAAAACTACCCAATATTTGTATAATAAATATTATACTTTATATTCAGAAATATCCTTTTCTTTGCTTCCTTGTAAGTTTTCTTTTGTTTTCTTCTGTGTATTTATTTATTTTTTATTTTCTTAATAGTTTTTATATAACAGATATATGCATGGGTAATTTTACAACATTGACAATTGCCAAACCCTTTGTTCCAATTTTTCCCCTCCTTCCCCCTCCCCCCAGATGGCAGGTCAACCAATACATGTTAAATATGTTAGAGTATAAATTAAATACAATATATGTATACATGATAAACAGTTGTTTTGCTGTACAAAAAGAATCGGACTTTGAAATAGTGTACATTTAGCCTGTGAAGGAAATCCAAAATGCAGGGTGACAAAATTAGAGGGATTGGAAATTCTATGTAGTGGTTCATAATCAATTCTTGGAATTCTTTGGCTGGGTGTAGTTGGTTCAGTTCATTATTGCTCTTTTGGAACTGATTTGGTTCATCTCATTGTTGAAAATGCCCACGTCCATCAGAATTGATCATCATATAGTATTATTGTTGAAGTATACTATGCTTTCCTGGTCATCAGTTCATGTAAGTCTCTCCAGGCCTTTTTGAGATCATCCTACTGGTCATTTCTTACAGAACAATAATATTCCATAATATTCATATACAACAATTTATTCAAACAATCTCCAATTATTGGGCATCTGTGTAATTTCCAGCTTCTGGCCACCACAAAGAGGGCTACCACAAACATTCTTGCACATACAGGTCCCTTTCCCTTCTTTAAGATCTCTTTGGGATACAAGGCCAGGAGCAACACTGCTGGGTCAAAGGGTATGCACACTTTTTGAGCATAGTTCCAAATTGCTCTCCAGAATGGCTGGATGTATTCACAGTTGCACCAACAATGTATCAGTGTCCCTGTTTTCCCACATCCCCTCCAACATTCTGCATTACCTTTCCCTATCATTCTAGTCAATCTGTCTTAATTTGCATTTCTCTGATTAATAAGGACTTGGATCATCTTTTCATATGACTAGAAATAGTTTCAATTTCTTGATCTGAAAATTGTCTGTTCTTATCTTTTGACCATTTATCAATTGAAGATTGGCTTGATTTCTTATAAATTATAGTCAATTACCTATATGTTCTGGAAATGAGGCCTTTATCTAAATGTTTGACTGTAAAAATGTTTTCCCAGTTTATTGTTTCCCTTCTAATCTTATCTGCATTGGTTTTGTTTGTACAGAAACTTTTTAATTTGATATAATCAAAGTTTTCTATTTTGTGATCAATAATGATCTCTAGTTCTTCTTTGGATATAAATTCATTCCTCTTGCACAGATCTGAGAGGTGAATTATCCTATGTTGCTCTAATTTATTTATAATCTCATTCTATATTCTTAGGTCATGAACCCATTTTGACCTGACCTTGGTATACGGTGTTAAGTGTGGGTCAATGCCTAGTTTCTGCCATATTAATTTCCAATTTTCCCAGCAATTTTTGTCAGACATTGAGTTCTTATTGCAAAGGCTGGGGTCAAACACTAGGTTATTAGAGTTATTATTATGTCCTTTGGACCTGACCTATTCCACTGATCAACTAGTCTATTTCTTAGCCAATACTAAATGGTTTTGGTAACCACTGCTTTATAATATAATTTTAGATCTGGTACAGCTAAGCCACCTTCATTTGATTTTTTTTTTCATTAATTCCCTTGAAATTCTTGACCTTTTGTTTTTCCATATGAACTTTGTTGTTATTTTTTCTAGGTCATTAAAATAGGTTTTTTGGAAGTCTGATTGGTATAGCACTAAATAAATAGATTAGTTTAAGTAATATTGTCATCTTTATTATTAGATATCATTATTATATTTGCTCGCCCTATCCAAGAGTAATGATATTTTTCCAATTGGTTAGATCAGACTTAATTTGTGTGGAAAATGTTTTGTAGTTTTGCTCATATTCCCTTGGCAGATAGATTCCTAAATATTTTATACTATCAGTAGTTACTTTAAATGGAATTTCTCTCTGTAGCTCTAACTGTTGGATTTTGTTAGTGACATAAGAATGCTGACGACTTATGTGTACTTATTTTGTATCCTGCAACTTTGCTAAAGGTGTGGATTATTTTTAATAGCTTTTTAGCAGAATCTTTGGGGTTCTCTACATATACCATCATATCATCAGCAAAGAGTGATAATTTAGTTTCCTCATTACCTACTCTAACTTCTTTAATCTCTTTCTCCATTCTTATTGCCAAAGCTACCATTTCTAATACAATACTGAATAGTAATTGTGATAGTGGACAACCTTGTTTCAACCCTGATCTTAATGGGAACAGTTGCAATCTTTCCCCATTACATATGATGCTTATTGATGGTTTTAAATATATGTTACTGATTATTTTAAGGGAAAGTCCATTTATTCCTTTACTCTCAAGTATTTTTAATAGAAATGTATGTTGGATTTTATCAAATGCTTTTTCTGCGTCTGTTGAGATGATCATATGATTTTTTATTAATTTGATTATTAATATGGCCAATTATACTGATAGTTTTCTTAATATTGAACCAGCCCTGCATTCATAGTACAAATCCTACTTGATTATGATGTGCCTGGGGATTATTTTCTGTAGTTTTTTTTTGCAAATATCTTATTTAAGATTTTAGCATCAATATTCATTAGGGAGATTGGTCTATAGTTTTCTTTCTCCGTTTTTAACCTACCTGTTTTGAGTATCCGTACCATGTCTGTGTCATAAAAGGAATTTGGTAGGACTCCTTCATTCCCTATTTTTTCAAATAGTTTATATAACATTGGAGCTAATTGTTCTTTGAATGTTTGGTAAAATTCACCTGTGAATCCATCTGGTCCTGGAGATTTTTTCTTAGGGAGTTGATTAATAGCTTGCTCTATTTCTTTTTATGAAATGGGACTATTTAAGCAATTTACTTCCTCCTCTGTTAATCTGGAAAGCCTATATTTTTAAAGGTAGTCCTCCATTTCACTTAGGTTTTCAAATTTATTGGCATAAAGTTGGGCAAAGTAACTCCTTATTATTTCTCTAATTTCCTCCTCATTGGTGGACAGTTCCCCCTCTTTATTTTTAAGACTAACAATTTGATTTTCCTCTCTTCTTTTTCTAATCAGATTTACCAAAGATTTATCTATTTTATTGTTTTTTTTTTCATAAAACCAAGTCTTAGTTTTATTTATTAGTTAAATAGTATTTTTACTTTCAATATTATTAATTTCTCCTTTTAATTTTAGAATTTCAAGTTTAGTATTTGATTGGGGGTTTTTAATTTAGTCTTTTTCTAGTTTTTTTAAGTTGCAAGCCCAATTCATTGATCTTCTCTTTCTCAATTTTCTTCAAGTAAGCCTCCAAAGATATAAAATTTCCCCTTATTACCACTTTAGCTACATCCCACAAATTTTGGCATTTTGACATTTCAACAACAATACTGTATGAAAATGTATTCTTGTGGAAGTGGATATCTTCGACATAGAGAAGATCTAATCCAGTTCCATTTGAGCAATGATGGACAGAATCAGCTATACCCAGAGAAGGAATACTGGGAAATGAGTGTAAACTGTTTGCATTTTAAAAATTTTCTTCCCAGGTTATTTTTACCTTCTGAATAAAATTATTCCTTTGCAACAACAACAACAACAAAATTCAGTTCTGCACATATATATTGTATCTAGGATATACTATAACATGTTTGATATGTATGGGAATGCCTGCCATCTAGGGGAGGGGGAGGAGGGAAGGAGGGGAAAATTCAGAACAGAAGGGAGTACAAGGGATAATCTTGTAAAAAATTACCTATGCATATGTACTGTCAAAAATGTTATAATCATAAAATTACTTTAAAAAATAAATAAAAAGAAATTGCTTCATTGTCTATGTTACTCTTTAGCAAGATATATTTTCCTTCCTTATCTATTTTGATTAGATCAATTTTTGCTTTTGCTTGATCTGAGATGAGGATGGCTACTCCATCCTCATCTCAGATCAAACAAAAAATTACATTCAATAAAAAGCCAGGGGAAAATAAACCAAAAAAAAAAAAAAAAAAAAAAAAAAAAAAAAGGAAACTAAATAATCTCATACTAAAGAATGATTGGGTGAAACAGCAAATCATAGACATAATTAATAACTTCACCCGAGAAAATGACAAGAATGAGACATCATACAAAAATGCGTGGGATACAGCCGCGATGAGCTGTGTTATGGTCTGCGCCAGGTCACTTCTGGTCCTGGGTTGGCACAGCCAGATCCTCTCCGGCTTTGGCATCCCTTTTGGCGTACTCTCTACCCCAGACTCCAACTTCTTTTCAGGTACACTACTCTGCCACTGAAGCAAAGCAGTCAAGCTATAGCAAGGAGCTCTATGTAAACCTTCCAACCATAGAGCCCGCCCCACTCCCATTTCTATCCCTGCTCTGCACTGGTCTACTCCTACCACCTCAGGTCAAACGTTTTCTGACAATATTCCAGATTCTCTTCCTCTGGTAAGTTTTTATATTTCCACTCTTTTTGGGTTTTACCAGTCAAGTGCTGTTTTTGTGGCTGAATTAAATAGTTGGTAGAAAGGGAATTAGAAAGCTTAGAAAGTTCCATCTAGCTTCTCCCCCATCTTGGCTCTGCCCCGTGCTGTGTATTTATTATATTATTATTTTTCCCTTCCCTCCCAAGAAGGCTATACAATTAAACATGCATACACACATATGTACATGTACATATACATAGATATCTATAATAATTCACCTATATACACATATACATTCATCTATCTATCCATCTATCTATCTATCTATCTATCTATCTATCTATCTATCTATCTAAGAACATACTATATTTGTTTGTCCTTTGTTTCTCTGAAGGTGGATAACACCATTCTAAGTCTTTCCATATTTTTCTAAATGTTTCAGCTCATGTTTCCTATGTAACAGTAATATGTCAAACTTATGCTATCTAGTTATTTTAAATATTCTAAAATGATAGTGATTAATATAATAATAATGTGGATTTCTCATTTTTATCTTTTGATCAAATCTATTTTTGTTTTAACTTTGTCTGAGATAAGTGATTGTATATTTTTTATTTTTAAAAAATTCTATTGTAGATGTTTAAATAATTTGCAATTTGTTTACTTTCCCTCTTCTTCACATTTCTGTCTTTTGGTTACCATTATGGAAAGAGCAAAATTTGATTAGAGTGTAACTAAAGGCTTCCATGCAATCATTGTCTAATCTACTTATTTTGATTATTGATATAACAGCTCCCTCTCAATTCAGATATCTGAGTTTTAAGGAGGCATTGTAAGGAGTAGAAATATTGCTGGATTTAGAGTCAGAGGACCAGGATTCATATTCTTTTTCTGACACTGAAATTTTGGATAAATCTTTAATCTCCTTGATTTTAGTTTCCCCTTTTGCAAAATCATACAACTCACTTACCAAACCCTAAGGATTCCCTAGTTCCTTCAGGATGAAATATAAACTTCTCTTTATTTTTGATGTCCTTCACAGCCTAGTCATATCTTAACATTCCAGCCTCATTATACCCTATATTCATTTCCCACTCTCTACAATCCAAATAGACTGGCCTTTTCTCTTCCTTGCAGAAGTATTCCATCTTCTATCAATGTGCCTTTGTACTGCCTAGAATTTTTTCCTTCCCCCTACCTCATATAATCCTTCTCTTAGAGGCAATTCTAGAGGCAACTAAGGCATACTACTTCCTAAACAAAGTATTTCTTTTTTCTACAAGACCTTGTATATTGTTATTCTCTATTTAAAATATATATTTAGCATATACTCATATTTGTATAATATTCCCTCAATAGAATATAAGGTACTTGGAAATAAGGACTCAGTTCTTCCTTCCACCCTCCATCCCTCTTTCTCTCCCCCTTCCTTCCTTCCCTCCTTCCTTCCTTCTTTCCTTCCTTCCTTCCTTCCTTCCTTCCTTCCTTCCTTCCTTCCTTCCTTCCTTCCTTCCTTCCTTCCTTCCTTCCTTCCTTCCTTCCTTCCTTCCTTCCTTCCTTCTTTCTTTCTTTTCACATTAATTGATTGATTTATTGAGAGTGTTGAAATTCATGTCCTCCAAATCAGCTCCAGATCTATGATCCTAAGATCTTATGAGCTCATTATTTGGAATATGGCACAGTGCCATATATTCAAATTCTGCTCAATGGAATGGAGATATCACACAATGTATACTAGCACACAATTAATCTAAGTCACAGTCACAGAGAGATATGGTTGTCTAATACAGAAGACAGGGATAACATAAAAAATAGATACATGACAATAGAATTTAGTTAACATAATAGAAATATCCTCTTTGGAGTATTTATTCCATTTGAAAGCATTTAACTTTAGCCTTTGAATGCATAAGCAGGGATCATTGATGCAGGAAGCCTTTTTTCTTGGCATGAAATATTACATATATATGCATACATACACATATACACACATGTGTACATATATATATATGTGTGTTTATATATATATATACTTTCTAATCAGGATCTCACATAGGTTATGCTACCTATAAGTTTTTGAGATTTTACTATCCTCAGAATCTCCAACTTTTAGACAGACCCAGAGAGGTTTGTTCTGTCTGTATATTCCCATCAAAACAGGTTTCTATTTCTTCATGGATAGTAGGAAGGAATAAATGAACTGACAAATTAATCTTACTACAGCTGTAGTTGCTAATAGGATTTGACCCCACCTTAGACAAATGGGATTTACATTTGGCTCTAAAGTCCTCCTACTATTGCTCTTAAGGAACAACTTATGGAGTAGATAGACCTTAACCAGCAGCTTTGGGATTAGCAGTCTAGGGCTAATGTTTTTGGTTTCTCAGCAAGGAAAGGGATGCCTCAGGACAGAGGACTCAGGAAATTGGATTGTTTTAAGTATTACTAATACATGCTTCAAAAGATTTGGACTGCCAAAAAGTTTTTTTTTTTTTTTTTTTTTTTTTTTTTAATACATAGCTAGTCATGCATATTAATGTACCTGTCCTAGTTAAAAATTCTGTTATGACAGGGTAGTGAGAACTTTTGATTATGCACTGTATGCAGTGTCCTGATTAATGATTTAGTTACTAATGGCTGCTTATAATGGAAGAGAACTGGTGTAAACTCAACTTATCTGGGAAAGAGAGAGGTGATTGTCAGTCTTTAGTTTTTTTTTTTTTTTTTGTTTGTTTGTTTGTTTTAAATAACAGGAACAATAATAAAAGCTTGTGAAGTTGAATACTTAAGAGTATAACTGTCTTTAAAAGGTAGCCCTACAATTTTTACCTCAGATTTTCTTTTCAAAACCTTTGGTCTTAAATCTTATACCTCACATTTTTACTAATCATGAAATTGTTCATATTTTCTCATTTTTCTCTCCATTTATCTCATCTCTTTTAGCCTTTAGAGATTTAAATTTAATTTTTTTTTCCTTTAGCACTTTTCTCACTGAACAATGGTAAAATTAAAATTTTGTAAAGAAAATAAAGAATGAAGCCTGGGAGGGAAAGAAAAAAAATTAGAAGGTAATTTAAAAAACATCCTTTCTTGCTTATATTTTCAGTTGCTATTCTTTCTTGAGCTACTTTTACTTCAATTAATAGTTGTGAGGGATTGTCACTCTGACAGAAAAGACAAAATTAAAACTATGTGTCAGGAATCCATAAGTTACCGCTTACCAAATATTCCATGATCAAGACTGGAAGGAGCCTAGACACATACAACCTTATCTCCATTAAGGTGATTGTAAAGAGTGACTTAGAAATTGTCTAGTGGGTAGCTGAGGCATGTTTTTAGTTCTACTCCTAAATATCTCTACAAACAGAAGAGTTATAGATTCTCAGATAAAACTGAATATTTTCCCCTTAAATATCTTGATATTTAATTGATAAATGAATACAGCACTCTAAATATGGATTCATCCAGGGTGGAAATTATTATATAATCTGAGATCATACTACTTTTCCTATTTCCCTTTATCATGTATTCCTTCTTTTTGGCTCTTATAAGGTAATACCATTTCTTCTAGAAGTTTCCACTTTTATGTCAGAAAAGAATTGGTCACAACTTTCCATAGTCTTGAAATATATTTAATTAAAGTTTTAACAAAATATACTGACATACATATGTGTGTATATATATATATATACATATATGTAATATATATAATATTTTTTTGAAAGTTGTTCTGTTTCTCTAAATCGTAAAATTTTTCTCTGTGAGCAGGTTTCTTGGGGAGCTTCTGTAGGCAGCCTTCCTTTCAGTTCAGTTCAATAATCCCAAAATGCAGCCAGGAGTTAAAGTCCAGATCCTTTATTGTGTCCTTCAAAATTCTGAATCTCTTCCTGGGGCCTGGTTAGCTATAGTAGAGGCCTATCTCTCTTCTTGGCTTCCAAGAGCTCTTGTCTGAATGTTTCCAAATCCAAAGGTTTGTCCTTCAGCCTCCAGCCTCTCGTCCTCCCAATGTCTTCAGCCAGCACAAAAGTTGAAGTGGGAATGAATCTAACTCTGCCTCCAAGAGTGTGGAATTGTGGGTTTCTGCCTTGTGAATCTCCCGGAAGTCAATCCTAGTTCTGAATCTCCCAAAGTCCCCCCTGGCCCTGCTTATATAGAGCACACTGAGTATATACCTGTCATTATATTGCAAGGAAACCATTATTTGTTATAGGATTAAATCAATGCTAAATTAAATTTAGTCACTGTCTGTAGCGAGCTGTCGTCTCCAGAAGCTGCTGGATCGCTCTCTGGGAAGAGATCTGCTGTGTCTACTCAAATCTCTCAGACAGATTCTTCTTCCTGTAACGAACCGTTGTCTCCAGGCAGTTGCTGTTAACTCTTGTCCAAAGAAGTGACTTCCCTTCCTGCAGAGAGCCCCGTCAAGCCTGATGCAATTCAGAGTCTTTCTTCTTGAATCCTGGCTCTGAATCTCCTCCAGCTCTTATCCTTCTCCAGGCCGATCTGCTCTCTGAGCCCAGTGCTATCTCTTTTATCCTCCCAGAGAATGGGCGTGGGATAATGCAAGGGCTTCTGGGAAGAACCACCCCAGCCAATGAGCTTGCCCCCTCTATCAAGTCAACCTGAGTTCTCACCTTGTAATTGTCCAGAAAACCTGAATTCTCACCTTGTCACTGTCCAGACAACCTGAGTTCTCACTTAGTAATCCTAACAACTGTCTCCTCAATTCCACTCAGTAGCTTGTTTCAAGTACTGGCCCATAACATCTCCTTGTAGGGTCAGATCAATCATACTGAATAAGATAATTATTGTCTCTATTCATTCCAGTGACTTAGCACCTTGTAAGAATCCTAACAGAAAGTCTTTTTAAATATGTATTTATATCTATATCTATGTGTACCTATATCCATAAATATCTATATCTATAACTATATCTATATACATTGAGAATTTGTTACAGTAGCATTTAGTATAGTGTTGAAGAATTAGATTTTGAAAACTATTTGTGAATTAATTGAATAAAGTAAATAAAATAAAATGAAATAAAATAAAATAAAATAAAAGTATTTCCCACTATTGTATACAATACTATTGTATTGAGCAAATACTCTGAAGTACTCAACTTTCTTAACCTTAGCATGAAAGGGAAATAATTAAATAGGGAAGTACAAGCCTAGAAGTTAGGAAATCCTGAGATATAATTGTATTCTCCCACATTTTCTGGTTGCATGAATAGAGCAAGTTATTTAATTTCTCTCAACTTTAGCTTTTGTCATCTATAAAATGGAGGAATTAATAGCATTATTGTATGCATCTAGTGAGATTGTTGAGTGCTTTTTTAAACAATGAATACTATGTAATACAAATTACTAAGTAGATATTATTTAAGGAATGAATTCTGAGTGAGGCAACCTGGAATAGAATTAGGGTGGGAGTGATGTACCTTTCTTCTTATCAGTTCTGTGATAGCTAATATTTTATTTGAAATCTTTGTCTCAATATTTACTAAGAATATAGGTCCACACAATTCTTTATTTTAATTTCCCTGTTTTAGGTATCAAGACTATATTTGTAACATAGAAGTAATTTTGTAGTAGCTATAATTTTCTTATTTTAAGCAATTTATGTAATATTAAAATTAATTGGTCTTTGATTTTTTTTTTTAATGAAAATTGTAAATCCTCTCCTCCTCTTTAAAAAAAACTGGAAGTTACTTTGTGGATTGCATTACTTTTTTTTATAGAGGACTGTACTATAGGCTCTACTTATTTTCCTTTTTATCTGATCATTTGATATTATTTGTAAATATTCAATCCATTTTATTTAGATGATCAGTTTTATTGTATATAACTGGGGGAAATTATCCCCATTAATTTTTTTTGTTTTTGGTTATGAATGATTTTTTTTCATTTTAATATAGGTATTTGTTCTCTGTTATTTTGTCATTCACTCACAATCTATCTAATATATTGTTTAAAAACTTACTTTTTTGTTTAATTCAAAAATTTTGCTCTAAATTTTATTAATCTCTCCTTTTATTATCAAAATTTAAATTTTAATGTTTAATTATTTTTAAATAGTTGATTTTTGGACTTTTTTATTTGACTACCCAATTCATGTAGCTGTTTTTTCTCTCATTTATTGGTGAAACTGGTTAGAGATATACTATTTCCATTAAGAATGGATTTGGCTTCATCCTTTAAAAGTTTGGTATATTGTCTCATTGAAGTCATTAACTTTAATAAAATAGATTATTAAATGATATGTTCTTTGATCCATCCATTCTATAGAATCGATTTTTAATCTCAAGTTCATTACAATTGTTTTGTTTCCATTGAATATATTTTGTATTAAGTTATGATTCACAAAAATTTGTTAATTATGTTTCTATATTTATTTGTAAGGCATTTTTATGCCTTGATACTTGGTAAATTTTTGTGGACTTGCCACCAAGAGATGATAAATTACATATATATATATATATATTTCCTGTTCTTATTCAACAGTCTTCAGAAATTTATCACATCTAACTTTTCTAAAATTCTTTTCAAATTCTTTCCTTTCCTCCCCTCCCCTCCTCTCTTGTCTCCTCTCTTCTCCCTTCCTCTCCTTTTCTTTTCTTTTTTACCTTTCTTCTTCTTCCTTCCCTCCCTATTTCTCTCACCTTCTTTGTTCCATTCTTTGCTTCCTTCCTGCCTTTCTTGTTAGATTTATCTAAGTCAGACGGGGATAAATTGTGGACTCTATCATTATAATTTTGTTGTCTATTTATTCACTTAAGTAAATTAACCTTTTCTTTTTGTACCTAGATGATCTGCTATTTAGAGCATATGTACATAGTATTGGTGCTAATTCATTGTCTATGGCATATTTCAACAAAATGTAGTTTGTCTCTTTTAATTAAGTCTATTTTTCCTGTTACTTTGTCTGAGACTGTAATTGAAATACTTTTCTTTTTATAGCTTCAATGGAAGCATAATATATTTTGTTCTGGTGCATTATTTTAGCTCTGTGGGCATCTTTCTCTTTCAAATGTGTTTCTTGCAATCAGTACATTGTAAAATTCTCCTATTCTCTATTGCTATTATTTTTCCAATTTATTGTGATACCATCCACATTTATTGTTTTAGTGACTAATTTTGTTTTTTTTTTCCATTTCATCTTATGGTCTCATAAATTTCCTTCTCTGGCTTTCATAGCCTCTTTAAGACTTTGATTTGCTTAAGACCATTTTTTTCTTTCAACCTATCTTTTCTCTTATTCCCCCATTTTTCATTGTCCCTTTTTCCACTGAAAATATATTTCTGTACTCAAATATGCTTGCATGCCTTCTTGTTTCCTTTACCAATAAGACAAAAATGATGTTCCAGTTCTATCTTTTCCCTTCCCATCCCTTTCTCTTTACCTATATAGACTGTTCCTATTCCCTATTGAACTCCTATTCTTCGTTTTCCATTGAACTTCCATTCTTGACTCCCTCCTTATTCTTTGTTGTTTTTGTGTCTATTTTGTTAAAAATCTCCAAAACATGGAGAGCAGACACAGAACTCACAAATATTTGGAGTACAACACATTTCCAGAAGAAGATACTAAGGAAGAAATTCAGAAAAGATCTACTTCAATTGGACAGAAGGAGAGGCTGAGGAGCCCAGAACACAGTGCAGACTCTGGAGCAGGAAATTTGGTGGGGCTTCAGGGCATTGCTGTGTCTGCACACTAGGAAATCTTCTGTGAGGCTCTTAGGCTATTCTGTCCTGGTTGCAAATGAGTGGTTTACCAGGTTTGCTGTAAAACATCCAAAAGCAAATAGTAAAGGTAAATTGAGAGCTTCTGAGGTCAGAAAAACCATGACACTGGCTGGACTTACCCAAACCCAGAAGTGAGTCAGCAGAACTGCTCCAGGGCAAACTAAAGTGGCTATGAAACCCCAAAGGTTGATATGAGTAGGTCCCCATTTCATAAGTCTCTCTTGGAAGAATTCAAAAAGGATTTTACAAGAGAGTTAGAATTAAAAATGGGAAAAGAAAATGAGATCTTTGCAAAAGGCTATTGAAAAGGAAAACCAGAAATTATCTGAAGAAAACTCCTTAAAATAGATTTGACAAAATGGAAAAAAGCATATAACTTCTTACAAAATAGATATGAAAAAGAAACCAATTCATTGAAAAACAAAATCTGTGAAATAGAAAATATGTAATGAAAAATATCCAAAACATAACAGAACCACTTCTAGGCTCTCTGTCTAATTAGACTCTCTTTATAACCACTGATGAAAATATAGACATAGGATATGTATATTAGAATCTGAACAAATTTTTCTTGTTTTGTCATTTATGATTGTTTGGTCATGTTAATCTTTTTTTACTTCTTTTTCTTCACGGCTGTGTTTACAATTCAGTGTTTCTATGTAGCTCTTATTTTTTTATTCTATTAAAGGTAGAGTTTCCTCCTTATAGCAGTACACCCTGTTTTGATGTGTAAGTTGTTCTTAGTTTTAAGTCTAAATCTTTGATATTCTGACATATTGTAATCTAAGACTTTTTTATGTTGGCTCTTATATCTTGTGTTACTTCAACTATGGCTCCTTAATATTTGACTTTTTTCTATGTAGCTGAGTTCATTATTTTTGCTTTGACTTAGAAACTCTGGATATTTCTAAGAGTTTTTATTTTAGATTTCTTCCAGGGGAAAATAGATTCCTATAGAAGGTAGAATTCATAATTTGTATAGGAAAAGATTATTCACAATGCAAAGGAATATATAAAGGAAATATTTCTCAAAATGACCTGAGGAATATCAATTTAAAATTAGATCAACACTCTTGGTGGACCTTTGCTGAAGTATGAAAGTGTTTGCCTTGTGATTGTCCACCAGACAACCCTTGAATTTTCTTTGTAAATATATTACTTAAATATGTTTAAATATTTAAGAATTTCTTAAATAGAATGTTATAAAAAGTTAGATTTTTCTGGCATTAAGGATATATGTATTTTTAAAGTGATATTCAAAAATATTCCTCATTGTTTCTTGATTAATATTGTGTTCAATCCAGTGGCCTGAGGTATTTATCACTAGTCACTACTCTATAACAGTATAAAATCACCATAATTTATAGAAACCCTGACATGATTCCTTAACTTTCAATGAGTTCAAGCTCCCAACTAGATTAAAGCTACATTTTGGCACTACATTTTTTCCCTTATAGATGTATACATTATAAGTAACCGACTTTCAAGCAAGTTGGAAAGTTGTTATTTCAGTTTGCCCAGCCCAACCAAGTCTGTTATTTTATTTTTCTAGCTGGGCAATCAATCAACACGTATTTACAAAGCAACTGCTCAGTATTTAGCACTATGTTAGGTGCTGTGGAGCTACAGAAGAATCATGACTTCAACCTTCCCTTCCAATTACACCAATACATTTGTTGAATCAAGTCTAACACACATACAACAAAAGTGAAAATGTCATAGTATGGAATCAAGAGATTAATTTGGATTATAAAATTGGATGTTGGTGCAGGAAATTTTAGTTTGAATTTTATCTTAGCCATTTCCTGGTTTTGTGACCATACAAAAGTCATTTTCTGAACCCCAGTTTCTTCATTGGATAGGATTTTATGAAGAAGTTATCTCATAGATATATTTTGAAATTCATGAGGTAATGAATGAAAAGCGGAAGGAACCTTAGAGATCATTTAGTCTAACTTTTTCATTTTGCAGATGGAAAAACTGAGGATTGAGGACATTGTTCACTTTCTGAAAAAAATAAAAAAGTAATAGATACCTCCCACTCACCACTGTAAACCAAAATATGAAAATGTGGATGTTAAAACCATGAAAAAGGAGACAATATTAGAAGGGAAGCAATAAGTTGGGAAAACATTTTTACATTCAAAGTTTCTAATAAAGGTCTCCTTTCTAAAATATATAGAGAATTGACACAAATTTATAAGAATCCAAGCCATTCTTCAGTTGATAAATGGTCAAAGGATATGAACAGACAATTTTCAGATGAAGAAATTGAAACTATTTCTAGTCATATGCAAAGGTGCTCTAAATCAGTATTTATCAGATAAATGCAAATTAAGATAACTTACATACCACTACACACCTGTCAGATTGGCTAGGATGACAAGAAAAGATAATGATGAATGTTGGATGGAATGTGGGAAAACTGGGACACTGATACATTGTTGGTGGAACTGTGAATGGATCCAGCCATTCTGGAGAGCGATTTGGAACTATGTTCAAAAAGTTATCAAACTGTGCATACCCTTTTACCTAGTAGTGTTTCTACTGTGCTTACATGCAAAAGAGATCTTAAAGAAGGGAAAGGGACCTGTATGTGCAAAAATATTTGTGGCAGCCCTTTTTCTAGTGGTAAGAAACTGGAAATTGAATGGATGCCCATCAATTGTTATGGAATATCATTGTTCTGTAAGAAACAACCAATGATTTAAGAGAGTGCTGGAGAGACTTACATGAACTGATACTAAGTGAAATGAACAGAACCAGGAGATCATTATACACAGTAACAATGATTACATGATGATCAATTCTGATGGATGTGGCTCTCTTCAACAATGAGATGATTCAAACCAGTTCCAATTGTTTAGTGATGAAGACAGCCATCTATATCAATGTGGGAACTGAGTGGGAACATAGCATTTTCATTCTTTCTGTTGTTTGCTTACATTTTGTTTTCTTTCTCAGTTTTTTCTTCCTTCTTGATCTGATTTTTCTTGTGCAGCAAAGGCAACTGTATAAATGTGTGAATGTGTGTGTGTGTGTGTAGGATTTAGATTTTTAACATATTTAATATGTATTGGACTATCTGTCATCTAGGGGAGGAGGTAGGGGGAAGGAGGGGAAAATTTGGAACAGAAGGTTTTTTTTTCCCTCCATAATTCTTTTTTTTTAATTTTATAATTATAAAAATTTTTGACAGTATATATGCTTGAGTAATTTTTTAAAATAACATTATCCCTTGTATTCATTTTTCCAAATTATCCCCTCCCTCCCTCTACTCCCTCCCCTAGATGACAGGCAATCCCATACATTTTACATGTGTTACAGTATAACCTAGATACAATATATGTGTGTAAATCCAATTTTCTTGTTGCATGTTAAGTATTAGATTCCAAAGGTATAAGTTACCTGGGTAGATAGACAGTAGTACTAACAATTTACTTTCACTTCCCAGTGTTCCTTCTCTGGGTGTAGTTGTTTCTGTCCATCATTGATCAGCTGGAAGTGAGTTGGATCTTCTTTATGTTGAAGATATCCACTTCCATGAGAATATATCTTCATACAGCATTGAAGTGTACAGCAATCTTCTGGTTCTGTTCATTTCACTCAGCATCAGTTGATGTAAGTCTTTCCAAACCTCTCTGTATTCCTCCTGCTGGTCATTTCTTACAGAGCAATAATATGCCATAACCTTCATATACCATAATTTACCCAACCATTCTCCAACTGATGGACATCCATTCATCTTCCAGTTTCTAGCCACTACTAAAAGAGCTGCCACAAACATTTTGGCACATACAGGTCCCTTTCCCCTCCTCAGTATTTCTTTGGGATATAAGCCCAATAGCAGCAATGCTGGATCAAAGGGTATGCACAGTTTGATAACTTTTTGGGCATAGTTCCAAATTGCTCTCCAGAATGGCTGGATTCTTTCACAACTCCACCAACAATGTATTAGTGTCCCAGTTTTCCCACATCCCCTCCAACATTCATCATTATTTGTTCCTGTCATCTTAGCCAATCTGACAGGTGTGTAGTGGTATCTCAGAGTTGTCTTAATTTGCATTTCTCTGATCAGTAGTGATTTGGAACACTCTTTCATATGAGTGGATATAATTTCAATTTCATCATCTGAGAATTGTCTGTTCATATCCTTTGACCATTTATCAATTGGAGAATGGTTTGATTTCTTATAAATTAGGGTCAGTTCTCTATATATTTTGGAAATGAGACCTTTATCAGAACCTTTAACTGTAAAAATATTTTCCCAATTTGTTACTTCCCTTCTAATCTTGTTTGCATTAGTATTGTTTATACAGAAACTTTTTAGTTTGATGTAATCAAATCTTCTATTTTGTGATCAATAATGATCTCTAGTTCTCCTCTGGTCATAAATTCCTTCCTCCTCCACAGGTCTGAGAGGTAGACTATTCTCTGTTCCTCTAATCTATTTATGATCTCATTCTTTATGCCTAAATCATGGACCCATTTTGATCTTATCTTGGTACATGGTGTTAAGTGTGGATCCATATCTAATTTCTTCCATACCAGTTTCCAGTTTTCCCAACAGTTTTTTTTCAAATAATGAATTTTTATCCTTAATGTTGGTATCTTTGGGTTTGTCAAAAGACTAGATTGCTATAGATGTACCCTTTTTTAGAGCAGAAGGTTTTGAAAAATTACCCATGCATATGTTTTGTAAATAAAAAGATTTAACAAAAAAATGAAAAAAAAATTAGCACTTTGCAAGAGATTTTTGACCTTTATATCACAGACCCTTAGGTTGGCTGATGAGAACAATGAACTAGAATCCTAATTTAAATACACAAATTACATAGGATTACAAAAGAAATAAAAATGTGAAATAGTTTTCAAAGTATTATTTAAAATCTTCATGGACTTCAGGTTACAAATTCCTTATAAGGGCTAATACCCCTTTTTTAACAGATGAAAAAAAGGGTAAAAAAACCAGTATTTGAAATGATTTGCTTAAGATCACTAAGCTAGTTAGTTAATACTATAAACCATCAATCACCTATTCCATTGTCTTCTTCACTTCATCACTGGATTTTGTGAAGAAATCCACCTTCAAAGGATCCTCACTGGCCTTATCAAAGTTACTCAGTTCTACTCTAATAAAATGTGACAATAAATTATGTCACTGACAGAATGAAACACTTAAAGTCTACCATATGAAATTACTCTGGCATCATTTACCTTTCAGCTTCAGATATTATAGTTTCTTAATTACCACCAAAGCTACAATGAGTAGTATTTGGAAATTGGAATGAGTTCATATAAGCACTTATATTATCAGGAAATATAAATAGTTCATTTATTCATGGTCCCGTTACACTGTTACTAATACACTTTTTATTGATGGACACTTAAACTGTACCAATCCACTTAAAATTCAAAATAGTTCTTTTGTGCAGAGCTTTATGGCAAGAGCTGTATAATTTAATTTAATAGAATGTTTTAAAAAACAATGATGTTTGTTTCATAAATGAATATTTTATATGTTGTGTTTAATTAAAATAAAACTATGCTACTGATCTAGAAAACACAAAACAGACTTTAGTTTCTATTTATGAAGTGTAGCAATATTGGCAAGAAACAACTTATCTTGTTTATGAGACATGCCTGCTATTACTTGTACAGATCACAGCCGTTTTATTGGTGAGCTTTACATGGTTTACAACCCCAAAAATGTAATGAAACTGTCATGAGGAAAATAAGCCTAGAAAAGGATTTTAAAAAGAGAGAGAAGTAGCCCTTACAAAACAAAACAGCTGTGGTAGATTTCTAACCAGTTGTTCAGTCTTTTCAGGCAGAGGGTAGGGTTTCTGGATATTTGTCTCAATGAAAGCAAGAAGAGTAGAATTAAACAACCAAGTTATGTTTAGCTTTTCTCCGCTTTGATTAAAATATCAATGAAATCTTATTTTTGGCTATTTTCCAACTTGATGTTCAAAGCCCCCTCCCACCTCACCCCCGCCAATGCTCACAAAAATATTTTAAAATTTGAACCATCTTGAGGGGATAGAGGACAGAACTGAAATGGAAAATCAAATATCAAAGTAAAGGATAAAAAAAAAAGTCTGCTTGGGGGTAGTTAAACAAAGTCTTAATTTGATTCACCATGTTGTAGATTTGGGTACTTCTGACTGATGAACTATAACAAGTAATTCTAATAAAGTTGCCTGAAAATTGTAATGCTTGAGTGAAATGAGTTGCCCTGGGTGGTTTTATGTAAAATACACTGAATTGGGAATTTAAAATGTCAGAAACTTAAATTTTCTCTCTAGGACAATAGTTATATGTGAAGATTGTGTAGTTCCTTAGCTGGATGTTCATAAAACAGCAGATGGGACACATTTTTGCTTCTTATATGCTAAAAAAACATCTTAACTAGGATTGTGTGAAACTATTATGAATCCAATGGGTCATATATACTTGTGGGACTTGAGTTTGTACAAAAAGCAGTGAAGATAAGGGTTTTAATTATGTTGTAGGTGGGAGTGAAAGAACCCTTACAATCAATAAGACAATACCCAACTAAAGTAATGTAAAAAAAATTAGGATAGTGCTACAGAAAAAAAAAATACGCATTTTTTTTTCTTTGATTAGAATGTGTATGTGTGCATGCACATGTATGTGCATATGTTTTAATTTTTTGGGTGGGTGGTGAGTGCTACTTTTCTTAGCCTATTTCTCCTGATCTCTTGCAAAAATTACATTTTACCTTTGCACAGAAATAAAAACAGGGCATCTCAAAAGTCTTAGTGAACTTTTAAACTTTAATAATTTAATATTGAGTAGTTAGTTTGCATATTGGTCAAATTGCCAAGCCTAGAGTCAGGAAGTCTCATATTCCTGAGGTCCAAATCTGACTCCAAACTAGCTATGTGACTCTGGGCAAGAAACTTAAGCCTGTTTGCCTCAATTTCCTTATATGTAAAATGAGTTGGAGAGGGAGATGGTAAATCCCTCCAGTATCTTTTGCCAAGAAAAATCCCAACTAAGGTCATGAAGAATTGGATTGAACAACAACCACAAAAAAAAAAAAAAAACCCTTAATATCTTACTGATAAGTAAATTGAGGAATAGAGGCAAAGCAAGTTATTCATCATAGCTTTGAAAGATTAAAAATGAACTATGACTTTTGTATAACCTTATATGATATTCACGACATTATTTATATTGCTCCAAGCCAAGAAAATGTGAACTTTCACTATCCACTCTAGTGCAATAAGCATTAATCTCACTTCTGCTCTGCAAAAGCTACTGTTCTAGGCACAGTGAACCCAAAAACAAAATGAGAAAGAGTTCTAACCAAGAATGTGCTAATAAATGATTAATAATTGGTTCTCTGAAATTAATTATTTTAAAGTTTAACCTATATAATTAACATTTTCTCTAACTCTGTCTTGAGTCTAGACACTTAACAAAACAGTGACTTAAACCATAATTTGTAATGTTTTTCAAATTCCTGAGGTATAAATACTTATAATCAAGACTTCACAGTCCTATTTCAAGAACTGTCAGAACTGGTTTCAGCATATTCCTGGACTTCCAAACCTCAAATAGCATCTGGTTCTTCTTGCAAGTAAAGGGGAGAAAGTGCATATACATGACAAGTTGGAGCCTAAATTCCCTCTGGGATTCAAGGTGTTGATGAAAAGAATGTTTGTTTTAATTTTCATTGTGACTCACTATGGCATTATATATCAAAATGAGAAACAGGATGGTTTAGCCACAGGGCTCATTAGCCTTTATCTCCAAAAGCAATAAGTGGAAAGAGAGAGAACACTAATTTTGAGCTGGTTTCCAATCTCAGCCAATATTGATATTTGGGGAATGAAGGGAGAAGTTTAGCTGTGATTCTTACTTGGACCAAAGTTGTTGACTTCTTACAGCTCTTATTGTGGCTTATTGGAAAGGCAAACGTAGTGAGGGGTAGGATCATTATTTTAGGTTGTTGGCACAGAGAAAAGGGAGAACATGTCTCAGATGCCATTTTTTAACATCGTCCATCAGGTGTCTCTTGTCCTGGGCAATGTACAGACACCTTCTGTTCACCAGCTGCTGATTTGTGTTTGTTCTGATCATGTTGTTTTCTGCTATTGGCCTCCTCTCTGCTTCTCATAAGCCCATTGCACGACACAGTTAAGGGAATGTGTTATCTGAGTTTCCCTTCTGTCCTCCTCCCAGAAGTAAAAGGGAAAGAGGAATTTGGTTTCAAATTCACATTTTGCAAACTAGCTTAAATCATCATGTTTTAAACCACAGGGACTATTCTTGAGGGTTCAGACTTTTCTGAGAATCAGCTCCCAAATTTGAGATGATGGCCATGGCTGCCCAGCTCTCTAGAAGGTTAAAAGATGTGCTGGAAGAGTGGAGGAGGGGTTCTATTTTGAACAAATTTATACATGGAGTTCAAGAGGCTCTAATGTCAAACCTGTAGTGTCAAATGCAGCAAGATTAATTAGTCATGGCAATCTATAACAATAGCATTCTAATTGAAGGTGCAGTGCCCTGCATGAATGAAATTCGGGACTAATCTTGTTCAGCTGAGCAGTTTAGCCTTACTTAATTTACAATTTAAGTAACAGATAGAAACCTCAAAAGGGGCAGTAGGAATAGTCCTGGTGAACAAAAGTGTAACTAGTACAGAAAAGACTGGCTTTATTCAAAGATAATGATCTATGGCTGAGGGTATGTTTTCTCATTACAGTGGTTTTCTGATCTACCAACACTATTCTGTATCTAGAACTAATAGTTGTATCTCTTTCATATAATAATAGCTAGAGCCAATATAATGCTTTAAGGTTTAAAAATATTTTACATGTATTATTCCATTTGTTCCTCACAAAAATCTTGTAAAATAGGTACTTTTTATAATTCTTATTTTACAGGTGAGGAAACTGAAGCTGAGAGAAGTTAAGTTTTAGACACTATTTGAATTAGAGTCTTCCTGCCTCCAAGTGTAGCACTGTATTCACTGTGCCTACTAGTTGCTTCTGGTGATTATTTTCTTACAATCAGTATGTTCAACTGTCATCACTGCTACCCTTCCTTCAATATACACTTTATTTAGAGCATGATAATCCTGGGACACAATGCAGGTAAAAGATTACTCTCTTAGGAAAAGGGGTAAACTATATGGGCTAATCCCTTTCCCAAAACATATAAATGGGTACTTTATTCCCTACAAATGGATTACTACTTCCACCTCCTCTTGACCTCAACTGAATCTGTCTTGTACAAAATAATTACTTGTAGCGAGCTGTCGTCTCCAGAAGCTGCCGGATCACTCTCTGGGAAGAGATCTGCTGTGTCTACTCAAATCTCTCAGACAGATTCTTCTTCCTGTAATGAACCGTTGTCTCCAGGCAGTTGCTGTTAACTCTTGTCCTTAGAAGTGACTTCCCTTCCTGCAGAGAGCCCCGTCAGGCCTGATGTAATGCAGAGAGTCTCCTCTTTCTCTGAGAGTCCTCTTCTTTTATTCTCCCAGAGAATGTGCGTGGGATAATGCAAGGGCTTCTGGGAAGAACCACCCCAGCCAATGAGCTTGCCCCCTCTATCAAGTCAACCTGAGTTCTCACCTTGTAACTATCCAGACAACCTCAGTTCTCACTTAGTAATCCTAACATCTCCCCCTTTCTTTTGATTTAGAACATAGGACAGTCATGACCTTGAAACATAAATCCATCAATATGGGAAGTATTACAGATAATTACATAAATTACATAAGCACATAGTAACATAGTAACATAACACATGCTAGAAGTATATAACATAATCATAATCAAATAATCATAAATTGAAAATTTATAAATGTCCATAAGTCCATTGTCCATTAGTCTCATCTTGTGTGAGGAAGTCCAATGATTCCTGCTGGTTTTTAAAGTTCTTTAACAGTCTTCTTATTATCCATGATCTTTCAGTGTCAGATGTTTCTTAGATCTTCTCCTTTATTTTGAGGTCTTTCTCTTTTTCTGTCTCTCTCTGGTGGACAAGGCGAATATGACTCGTTGGCACCCATCTGATTCCTTCTCCTGCTGAAGAAATACAAGCAAACCCTCTCCCCCAGGCAGTTAACCTATCTGGTCCCTTCCATTCACCACTTTCTGGATCTCTCCACATCACCTGGCAATTATCTAAGGACAGTGGAGCTGCTCGCACTGGACACTGCCCTTCTGGTGGGTTATAAAACCTGTCTGCTGGAGCCAGTGCATCTTTGTCAAAAATTAGAAAATTAATGGTATAGAGAACTAAATTTAGAAGTTCTCTAGGGTTACCTGTGGCTCCCCCTTTCTTTTGTTTTTGGAGGAGTGTCTTAATATCTCTGTTTCTTCTCTCTACTATTGCCTGCCCTTGAGGATTAAAGGGTATGCCCGTGGTATGTAAAATCTTATACTGTGCACAAAAGTGTGTAAAATGTTTGGACGTATATGCAGGTCCATTGTCTGTTTTTATTGCTTGTGGCACACCCATAATTGCAAAAGCTTGTATAAGGAATTCAGTGACCACTCGGGCTGTCTCTTTTGCTGCTGGCATTGCAAATGTGAATCCTGAAAAGGTGTCTACCACGACATGAATAAAAGATAGACGACCAAAAGATTTATAATGGGTCACATCCATTTGCCAGATTTCATTGGGTCTCAAACCACGAGGATTCTTCCCTGGAGGGAGTGTAGGAGCATGGAAAGGAAGACAAGCTGTACAGCTTTTTACTATGCTCCTAGCTTCCTCTCTTGTGATTCCAAATTGTAAACGTAAAGCTCGAGCAGCCTGATGATATTTAGAATGAGATTCTTGTGCTTCCTGAAATAAAGGACTACTAGCTAACATGGTTAGAAGGCTATCTGCCTTTGAATTTCCATCAAAAATGGGACCTGGAAGTCCACTATGTGAGTGGACATGCAAGATATAAATCTTGCCTGGATGTTTTCTCACTTGCTCTTGAAGTTCCTTAAAGAGCTGATAAATATTGGAGGCTGCAAATTTTATTTGGGCTGTGGCAATTCTTTGTACTACACCTACTGAATAGGCTGAATCAGTAATTATATTTACGTCTCCTGGGTAATAAGTGAGAGCTAGCATGATAGCAAATAATTCATTCTGTTGAGTGGATTGAAAAGGAGTCCTGATTACTCTCTTTATGGTTAAATCATGAGAGTATATGGCACAAATATTTTCTTTGGAGGCATCTGTAAAGATTGTTGGTCCTTTAAGAGGAACCTTAGAAACCTTTTCTTCAAAAATCCATCGCCAATTATGTAGTAGCCGGGTAATCTTTAATGGAGATCCATGTGCAAAATTTGGAGCGGTGGCCAATAAAATTTGCCATTCTGGGATGTTCTCACAGCATACATTAATCTGTGCGTTAGTATAGAATGTGTATATTTTTTCAGGACTTATCCCAGATAATTGTGTTACTCTCTTAATAGCCTTTAATAAAATCCTAGCCACAAGCACTGGGTAAGGTGTAAGGCTTTGTTCTGGTTGTGCTGGGAGGTTCACCCACTCAATCACTCTGTCTCCTTGATGAAGGACTGCTGTGGGTGCCTCTTTTGTAGCAAAAACTGATATTTCCAAGGGTTTTTGAGTGACTCTTTCAACCACATTGGATAAAGCCAGTTCAACTTCTCTCAAAGCCTTTTGTGCTTCTTTTGTAAGCTGGCGTGGTGAACTTAAAGCACTGTCTCCCCTTAAAATATCATATAGTGGTTGCAATTGACAGGTAGTCAAGCCTAGCATGGGACGCATCCATTGGATATCTCCTATCAATTTCTGGAAGTCATTTAAGGTGTTTAGCTTCTCTGTTCTTAAGGAGAGTTTTTGTACTGTAAGCACCTTAGGATATACTTCATATCCTAAATATTGAAAAGGAGCATGTCTTTGAATTTTTTCTGTAGCTATATGCAGTTTGTAGTACTTTAATGTTTCCATGGTCCTTTGTAGACATGCCTCTAACATTTGTTCCTCAGGTGCACATCCCAAAATATCATCCATATAATGTAACAATATTACTTTTGGAAAGGCTTTTCTTACTGGAGCAAGAGCAGCTGCAACATACATTTGGCACATAGTAGGGCTGTTTTTCATTCCCTGTGGCAAAACTGTCCATTCATATCTTTTATAAGGCTCAGCCAAATTAACACTAGGCACTGAAAAAGCAAATCTTTTCATATCCTCCTTATCTAGAGGAATAGAATAGAAACAATCCTTAATGTCTATAACCCATAGAGGCCATTCTCTTGGCAACTGAGTAGGAGATGGAAGTCCAGGCTGAAGAGTTCCCATAGTTTCCATCTGTTCATTTACTCTTCTTAGATCAGTTATCATCCTCCATTTTCCAGATTTCTTTTTCACCACAAATACTGGGGAATTCCAAGGACTTAGAGAAGGCCGCAAGTGTCCTTGGTCAAGTTGTTCTTGCACTATGTCTAATAAGGCCTGAATTTTATCACTTCTTAAGGGCCACTGTTCTACCCACACTGGTGAATCAGTTTTCCACTGAATAGGAACTGGTGAAAGTGCAGGTAGGCCTTCAACAGCAGCCCTGCCTAAAAAGCCGAAGTGCTTATTTGTAATCCTATCTGCTGTAAAATGTCTCTTCCCCACAGATTGATGGGGATTTTTTCAACCACAAAAGGAGTAAAAGCTCCTGTTTCTCCTTCAAATACCCATCTCAAAGGCCTAGCACTAACTTCTGCTGCTATTGATCCTCCCACCCCAGACATATAGGTGTCTGCTTTAATCTTTGGCCAGTGACCGGGCCAATTGGCACCTCTAATAACTGTACGATCTGCACCCGTGTCTACCAATCCTTCAAATGGTATTCCGTTTATATAAATAGTAAGCATAGGTCGGTCAGCTGTCACAGCTGCTGTCCAATATATTCCTGGATTTTGTTCATTGGAGTCAAAATCTAGGCGACTATCACTAGATTGCTTATTAGGGGTCCGTAACAATAAGGCTGATGCTACTACTTCTCCTGGTTGATAAATCACACGTTGTCTGCCTGTGTTAGTGACTGGGATATTAGATACACATTCTCCAGTCTCCCACATCAGTGTATGGATGGACACTGTTTTGTAGGCACTCTCAGAAGGTGAAATGGTCAAGCCTACTGTGCCTGGAGGCAAAGGATCCATAGGCTCAACAGGAACAGATTTCACTTCTCCAGGGAGTATCTCGGTAGTCTCTACTGCACACAACTCTATTTTTCCTAATTTCAATCCCTTTCTTCCATCTGATTGCCTTTTGGCTGATTGATCATGTCTTAAAATTCTCTGGATGTAACCTCGGCTGCCATCATGCCCCACTTGGGGGGCTGAAGCTGGGCCCCATCTGTCATTTCCCTGGGTCAATCTACATTCGGAGGCCCAGTGGAGGCCCTTGTGACATTTTGGACATGGAGTTTTAGGTCTTCTCTCACCCTGTCTTCTCACTGTATCTCCATATCTACACTGAGCTCTTAGATGCCCAATTTTTCCACATTGAAAACATCGCCGAGTTTCTCTAGAAGGCCCTTGCCAGGAGGGACCCTGCCTTTCCACATTCATCATAGTCCGGGTGTAAAAAGCATTTGTTCCCACTGTAGCACAGCGTCTTATGATCTCCTCTAAAGGAGCATCTTTGTCTAATCCCCATATAATTCTTTTGCAAATCTCATTGGCATTTTCCTTAGCCAGATGTCTGGTCATTATTTCTGTAGCTGAATTTTCTCCAATAGTTCTTTTGACAGCAGTTTGCAAACGTCCCACAAAATCTGCAAAAGGTTCATTGGGACCTTGCTGTATTTTAGTGAAAGCCTCTCCATGATCTTTCTGTCCAGGAAGGACACCCCAAGCTTTTATTGCAGCCTTAGCAATTTGTTCATATATTGTCATGGTATAATGAATCTGTTCCGAATTCTCTCCATACTGACCTTCACCAGCTAAGTGCTCAAAAGTGAATTGTGTGTTAACTCCTATTTCCAAATTGCATCTGACTTGAATTTTACATAATTCATGAAATTCCGCAAGCCATAATAAATTTTCTCCAGGTTCCAGACATGTCCTTGCTATGGATTTCCAATCATTCGGGGTTAGGACTTCATAAGACAAACCATCTAGTAACATTTTGACATAAGCTGATGTAGCCCCATAAAGTGTACAACCTTTTTTCAAATCCTTAATTGTATTCAAATCTAAAGGTGCATATCTTCTCCTTTTTTTACCTACAGAGTCAGTATTTTCAATCACAGGATATGCATGTATAAAATCACTTATATCCTGTCCTTCTCTCTTAGCTTTAACCAATGCTTTTTCTAATCTTGTCATAGGCTTAGGCTTCTTCACAGGCAATTCTGTTTGTGTTTCTGCCTCTTCCCCTCTTTCTTCCTCCATCTCTGAAGGTGGGGTTGATGTGGGCCTGTCAATAATCTGTTCTCTAGGCAGGGTTGAAGCTTCTTCAAGAGAATCATACCATAATTCCTCATTTAAATCCTCTTGCTCTAGGGAAAGATCTTGATCTTTCCTTTTTTCCTCACACTTCCTCCTCTGTTCATTTTTAGAACTTTTCCTTCTCCTATAACTTGCTTGATAGTTTAAGGCTAATTGAACTATGTTGTAGATATAAAATACTTCTGCAGAAATTGAACGAGGCCCATTTTTTGCTTGAAATTTTTTCATTTCATATCCCACTAGCTTCCATTTATCTACATCTATCTTTTCTTCCTCTAAGAACCAAGGGGATGTGCGTCTTAATGCAGCCAAGAGTTTAGCAATCTGTACCCAGGTTACAAGTAAACTCTGCTCCTCAATTATCTTGATTATACTCTCTATAGTACCACTCCTGAATGGAGCTGAGGTTGCTTCTGGGGCTGGGGTTGAGTCGGCTGAGGTCCAGGGATTGAATATAGCTAACATCTGCCCCATTTCAGCTATAAGAGATTCCTGGTTTAGCCCTTAACAAGTTAAGTTCCTTATTTATCTATTAGCATGCTCACTTAATCTTTAACAAAGTTTCCTTGTTACTCACGGTTCTGGGTCAGAGAGACTGAGATCTAGATCGGAAGCTTTTCCACTGGAATCAGGACCGTGTCTGTCCCTGTTCGGGCGCCAAATTGCAAAGGTCTGGTCTAGCTCCTCTTGTCAGGATAAGCAAAAGTCCTTGCCCCACGTGTGGACGCCAATTGTAGCGAGCTGTCGTCTCCAGAAGCTGCCGGATCACTCTCTGGGAAGAGATCTGCTGTGTCTACTCAAATCTCTCCGACAGATTCTTCTTCCTGTAATGAACCGTTGTCTCCAGGCAGTTGCTGTTAACTCTTGTCCTTAGAAGTGACTTCCCTTCCTGCAGAGAGCCCCGTCAGGCCTGATGTAATGCAGAGAGTCTCCTCTTTCTCTGAGAGTCCTCTTCTTTTATTCTCCCAGAGAATGGGCGTGGGATAATGCAAGGGCTTCTGGGAAGAACCACCCCAGCCAATGAGCTTGCCCCCTCTATCAAGTCAACCTGAGTTCTCACCTTGTAACTATCCAGACAACCTCAGTTCTCACTTAGTAATCCTAACAATTACTGGTTGTGGTTCTGTAGCTGGGAACCCTTTCTGCCTTTTTACTTTAATTTTGTATTAAATTATTAATGCCAGGCCTTTACAAAATGTCATACTTAATCCCAAGAAGTCTCTTGCTGAGTGGTCTTCCCATTCCTATTACAACAGTACTCTTTTTGAGGAGAAATTACTCCAGACAGCATCCTCTATAGCTCACAAACCCCTTTTCCTTGCTCCCTAGGAAATGCAAGGAGTGAGAATTCAGGCAATTGAAATAGTTGAGAATTTTTTTTTAATTCTTTTTTAAACTGTCATTAACTTGAAACAATGTCCACTAATTGTATTTTAAATGTCTTCTCAAAATATATCCTACAGTGTCTCTAAACTAACCTCTTTTAGCTGAGTATAGTGATGAGAATGAGAAGTGGAAAACTGAGAGTGGGTTGGGTTAGAAAGGGCTTTAAAACTCAAATAGGATTTTATATTTGAGTTTGGAGGTCATAAGGAGCCATTTAAGCTTTTTGAAATTCCTGAAATTTAGAAAGATCAGTTTACACAAGAATGAAAGATTGATAAGAGATGCTAAAAGCAGAGAAACAAAAAAGACTATTGAAATAGTCCAGGCATGAAATGATGAAAGTCTGAAGGAGAATCATAACAGAAGAGATGGGGGCAGCATATGAGAGATGCTACAAAAGGTAGAATTGATAGAGTTTGTCATCATATCCAGCTAATTCTTATAGATAAGATCACTAAAGGAAATGGGATTAAGTGATATTTAGGCTCCCAATAACTTGTAAGTGTCTGGGGTTGAATTTGAAATCATGAAGATGAGTCTTCCTAATTCCAAGCTCAGTGCTCTCTCCACTGTACCAAGAAAACTAACTAGATTTGTAGTGGAAAAATGAATCGAGAATGATACCTAGGTTTTGTTCCCCTATGGAGAGCCAGATGTTAAATATTTATCAGCACACTTCTCACTCAAAACTACTCTTCCCATAGTGGAGAATTTCAATATTAATTAACTTTTTATTCCCCAGAAATTATTATTCTCAAATTATAGGATAATAGTTCAAATGAATCTAGTGAGAACTTTTTAAGGATGAAAGCGAAAACTATTCAGTTATAGGCAACCTATATATAGATAGGTAAAGATTGAAGATTACAAAGGGAGGTTGATATTGAGGAAAATCTATTTAAGAAGATAAGATCAGAGACACAAATAAAAGGGTTAACCTTGGTGAGGATAGAACACTTTAGCAGAAACTGAAAGAAAGGAAGAAATGGGAGGGGATGAAGCTAAGAGGGTTTTATAAGAAGTAGAGTTGCCAAATGAAGAAGAGGGAAGAAGTGGGAACTCAGAAACTAACCTGTTTTTTTTTTCCCTTCTTTCCTTTCTTCATTCCATTTTTCATTCCTCCCTTCCTTCCTTCCTTTCCTTAAAAATTATTGGAGATTTTCCCATGTTTTTGCTTACATGAATCTTATGAATTGATATTTTTATATTAGAATTTAAAATATTTTAGTATTATTACCAAAAAAAATAGTGAATATACAAACCATCTGAAATGTTATCAGATATCTCCAAGGATTCAGCAGTTGTGCTTTGAAAATGAATGGAGTAGAAGAAAGAACAGTATGTAGCTCATACAGTAAGGTAGTGAGATTGGGAGGATGAAGAAGCAGACCAATGCAAGGCAAAATATATAATGAGGTGAAGCAACTATAAGTCACTCTAAGAAAGAAAAATAGGTTTAGGAGTAGAAAGGCCAAAAAGGACATAGAAAAATAGAAAATTGGGTTTGGATAAAAGAATTTTAGAATTGGGTGTTTGCAAGGTTAATGGGGTAGCCATGTTTGTGTATAGCTGAGGTAGAGAACTGAGAAATAACTAATAAAAATTGAACAATTTAGAGTTTAATGCATTTGAGGGGATGTTAACTTATATATTTAAGTCTTATAGTAGAAGGTTACTGGGAATCAAATGCTGAACTTATTAAGAAAAGTAAGAGAATATCTTTTGGAATCATGATAATGAGCATGCTCTAGAATGGGAGATACATTTGAAAGGAAGGAAACTCAAAGGAGAAGTTCTTCAGAGACTGCAATAGAGGGAGAATTCTATATTGTGTAATGGGGAAAAGGCAAGAGAATTTTCATCTTGACCTCTAGAACCATTGCATTAAAAGATACAAGAAAATAGATAAAGGATTTGAAAAATGGGCCCAGGATGCAGAGTGGAAACCATAAAACAGAAGGAGCTTGAAGGGAAGAGGTAAAATTTAAAGAACTTTGTTAAAGATGGAACGAGAAATGCAAAGAACACAAAAGTAGAATTTAGAAATCTAACTGGAGCTAGTCTTCAAAGTTCCATTTTGATCTATTGATCACAGAAATGACTGATAACCAATCTGAGTTATTTCAATATCAGCAGCATGAATACAAACATTTTAGCTTAATTATTCAAGAAATAAAATATATATATATATATATATATATATATATATATATATATATATATACATATAATGATAATGTGACAGGTAATTGAGCTAACATTCAACTTGACCTTTATAAAGACAAAAATTTACACTAAAAAAGAAATGCTTTAAAAAAGATATTGTCATAGAATATCATCTTTTCCTAAAGAATTTTGACCACTGTGAATCATTTACCACATCAAGTAGTACATGAGAACCCAGAATTTGACTTGAACAAAACAAACAAATAAATAAAAACAATTGCTGTCCTTACTAAATATTGCCAAGGAAGTCACAAATTTGGCATATAAATTTCTTCCAGAGAAGACTATAATAGCAATATTTTCTCAAAATATAGCAGGAAGTTTTTGAGGAAAATAGTTTTACAGATAGCTTGGTGACACAATCAAATTAACCAAATCTTTTTTAGCTTTTAAGACAAAATTAGGAGGATAATAAAATAACAACACAATGATAGGAAAACTATAAAGAAATGATGGTATGTATCATCCCCTTAATCTACAGACATTTAAAATGTAAGAATATTCTCAGTAGGAGGTAGGGGCCAAACTTCTTTAAGCCTGGGAAAGGCTTCAAAGGGAATTAAAACATCTTATTTTTAAAATTTAAAATCTAATTTGGAAATGTAAGAAATTTTGAAATTTATTATGATGGCTTGTCAAGAAGGGATGTGTATTTTGATAATATTTACATTTTATATTGAGAAATTATTAAGAGTCTGCCCTTTCCCCCTACTTTACTGTCAACAGCTTAGTCATATCTTCGTGGTTTGAAGTTACTGTATAGAGGATCATCCTGCCTAATGACTGTAATTCATCATGGAAGGCAGTTCGTTTTGAAAATGAAATATGACTACATAGTTTGGAGATTGATAGTCAGAGTTTGTTTATTGATTTCATTCCTAGGAAAAAAGAAACAGAAAACAAAGAAGATATGCATTTTTCAAAGTCAATTATGACAGCCTAAATAACTTGAAATGTAAAACTTTTTAAAAGAACTACTACTGTAACATAAGATACAACTTAGAAAGTAGGAAAACTATTTTATATACTATTTTTCCCATGTTTTTTAAGGTTAGTGAGCCAGCTTGTTCTGCTTTGTCGTCTGGAAGATATGGCTCAAGCTTCTCCCATGCCATTGGCAAGTCATTTCACTTCTAATTACTGCACTGAGCAAACTCTCAAAGACCAGAAGATATAGATAATTTCCATAAGCATTTCTACTCAGGATGCACCCTAAACAAAAAGTGCTGTGGACTTCCCCCCTCCAATATTAAAAAGACTGCCTTAATCTTCCAAGTTAATGTATTTAATAGGGCATATGCCAAAAAAGGAAATGCCCTTGTCTAGTGATTCATTAGAATAAGTGATATAAAAGATATCATCAATTTCTTAAGTTTATCTGAAGAATTCCAAGTTCTCTAAATAAGAGAAGGTTTCCAGCAAATTCCTCCTCCCTCCCCACCACCACTTTCATTGGAAACTATCCAATTGAATGGTTTGAAGATATAGTTGACTAGTTGGTCAGTGACCTGAAATTACTAATTATGATTCCTATCCCCTGGACAATTTTATCTTGCTGCTGGGATTATGGTTTAGATTTTCAAGTGTCATGAAAAGGCCCAAAACACCCAATAAAAAAAAAAATAAAATAAACTTGCTTTTATTTTTACTCATAGAATAGTTTTTTGGGGGGGTATCTTTACTTTTGATTTTTTTTTTGTACTGTGGCTTTCTGTGAGATGAATATCAGGATAGGAATAAATGTTTATAAGTTCTTTCTACCACTAATAGAACTGTTCTTTTAATTCAACAAACAGAAGCCTGTGTGCTTTGGACAGAAGTTTTATTTCCCATGGAGCCTGCATACTGTTGGCTCACAACCATTGTGATTATGTATCTAATTGTCTGTAGATGGCTCTTCTATAAATTCTCTCAACTTTTTAGCAATACTTTACAAACACAAATTCATAAACTTAATCAAAATATTTTAATGCTAAGAATTAAAAATTAATTTTTTTCATTAGAAATGTTTTTTTAAGAGCAACATGGTAAAACTATAAGCTGAAGGTAGTACCTTCACAAAGTCAAAACCAGCTATGCCTCCTTAATATACCAATATTTTTCTTGATAAACTGGCATTGACTTCTAGGCCTCATGGGACCTTATTCTTTCAGATACAATTCTAGCAAGCTTTCTGAATGTGGTGAAGAGAAAACCTTACCTGTATACTACCTCTGAATCTTTCTGCATTTTTCATGGAATAGGAATAGTCCTAGTGCCTGAGTACAAATGGGTGAATATGAAATAAGACAGGAAAAGATAGGATAGGATAAGATAGAATGGAATTAAATTTCAATTCTAGATCTAGAAAGGAATTTGGAACTCACTTAATCTAACTTTAATTCACAAGTTGGAGCTATAATAACTTTTCATATATCTGGCAAAAAATTGAAGCATATGAATGAAGCAATTAATTTGAGAATATTTTCCTCATTAACTGAAGCTTTAAGCACCATTTTTTTCATTTTCATTATTTTTCTTGAAAAAATAAAAAGTACTTTTACATATTTCTTTTTACGTAAAACATGATAAACATAATTTAACTTTATTTTTTCTTTTTTGGGGGACAGGACAGATGCTTCAAGATCATCTTTATGAACTTCAGTCATGGTTCTGTGCTTTAAAATAATACCCTCAGCATCACTTTGATATATAAAAATGTTGGCCCCTAAAATGTAATCCTCTTTTATTGCTGTACTTTTTGAATTCTTATGTTCTTCTGTCTCCTTTCTTATTAGGTTTTCACCTTTTATTTTACTATTGCTTCTGTTTTGGTCAGAAACCCTGAGAGTCATATGCTTCCTGATTGGATTTTCATGTTTTTGTGTGTGCGTGTATGTGTGTGTGTGTGTGTTTTGGTGTGTCTGTGATTAGCTAAAAGAGGGAAATCTTTGAACCAATTCTTACCTAATCTTAATCATTGAATGGGTATTTTCTTCAGTCAAATTGAGACCTATTAAAGATCATTTAAAAAGATCTATCTCCCACTGTATCTAGGGTCATCTCATAGTTCTGATCTATATTTTGTCACTGAACCTGATGGCTTTAGAGGAAAAAATGAGGCTGGTGATTTTGCATAGCCCACCCACACATAAATCCAACTCATTTGCATCATCTTCAAGAACAAAGGACAAATGATAATGATTAATATATCTTTCTCTAAAGGACATTGTCCCTTACTTTTTTCCTACTATTTTTAAAAATCCTCATCTTTTGGGGACTAGAAAGCCAAATAACCAAGCTTATTAAAATTGTATCTGGGGAATTATGCTTTATGAAGGGGCCACAAGCTTGATTTTTAAATAAATATTTTAATAATTGTATGTCAATAAAATTGATTTATGAAGAGTCAGAAAACTGAAGAAAACCTGAACAACAACAACTTTGAAGACTTGAGAAAGCCATCTTTTTTGGCTGTTCCTATGTCTGCTTTATAAAGTGTCAGGCTGTAAATTCAGTCTTTGAAAGTGAAAGCTGATAGATTAGAACAATTATATAAACCAAAATTTTTGGCAACTGTCTCATTTTCAAGAAAACTAAGTATATTTTCATTGAGATTCCTTGAAGGAAACATCCCTTTTTTTAGGTGATGTGCATCAATTTTTGATACAGAAAATATGACCATGGCATACTGGTAAATGAACTCAGGATAAATTATTTCTTAGAGTATTAAACTGCAGGGTTGGATTTTTCTTTTTTTTTCTAAATTTTGGCCCAGACCAAAGAAAGGACTGCTACTATTATCATAAATGGTTTGGATAGTATTAGAATAAAAGAGAGATAAAGGGTAGAAGAGTAGAAGGGTTTACCTGAACTTTGAAAACTGAGGTGGTAACATCATCATTTTGATTAATGTTAATGACAAGAACTGATATTAATTCTGAAAATATCTGGATATTTGGAATATATAGTAACTTGTGTTTTTGATAAACTGGGAAAGATTTGAAAAAATTCAAAAAGATCTAGAAATTGAAGACAAGATGTATAAAAAGGTACTTCAAAGAAGTACATTTTAGATAATATTAATAAAATTAATATATAATACTTGTTATTCAGTTTCAATTGGATATAGAAAAGAGGATCAAAGTGGATCAAGAGCTAGTTTAGAGCAGGTCTCAGTAATTTCTCAATATAATTATTGCTAAAAATTTTGAGCAATTTTAAAGTCCCAGTCATTCCAAAGGGGGTAGTATATATGATGAATTGATGGGTCACCTTGATTCAAGGATATGAGTAAGGAAAAATAGATATAAAGAAAGATCTAAGTTTCTGTATATCATTAGTACAAAATGAGTCTTCTTTTCTAGCAGGAAGAAAAATGCCCAAAGGGCAATTTATTACTTTTGGCTTATATTTCTAGGTCTAAAACATTTTACTCTGCTGCTCCAGTGCTAGCTCTTAGAATCTGAAATATTTACCTCCAGTAGTGCTCACAAAGCAGATACATCTTCTCTATTCCAGAAAGTGCTTGTTTTAATCAATTATAACCAACTTGTTGACACCTGTTATGTCATTAGTGCTCAAGTATACGATGGCAAAAAAAAAAAGTATGACAATATTCCTGTCATAGAAGGGCTAATAATCTGGTTTGGAAGACAAATTAGTATTAATGAAAGAAGGAATGATATGAACTTTATGTGATCAAATGTGAAGAGATTCACATAGTAGTCAGAAAACTTCTCAGGTAGAAGATAGCACTTGATTTGGAACTGAAGGATAGATAAAATTTAGAAGAGTAGAAGAAATAGATTTGGTTTTGAACAGAGAAGGAGAATTACAAGACTTGGAGAGGAAGATATTAGCTTAGAAATATTCAGAGAAAAGAATAATGCGTTTTTTGTCATAATACATTCTGGCTACTGGAATCTGAATATTAATGTTCTCAAGATGCTGTATTGCTGACTAAACAGAACAATTCACATGTGGTCAGCAAGAGCAGATTAGAGTGGGACCATCATGTCTTTCATCCTGGTGACTACACTTGTACTTTTTGACTGTTGTGTGAAAAGTAATATTAACTAATATTAATAATGGAATTTGGTTTTGGCTTTGTATCTTCAATGCTTGGCACATGATAGTTATTTAATAAAGGCTTGTTATTTGGTAATAATGAATATTTCATAGCACTTTTAGATTTGCAAAGCACTTTTAACATGTTACCTAATTTGATTCTCAGAATAATATAATGAGGTAAGTGCTATGAGTATCTTTATCTTACAAATGAGGAACTTGAGCAAAGTTTCATAATGGATAAGTGAATTGACACAATTTGTCTTGCTTGCATATTTCTGAAAGCAGGATCCAAATCTATTTCTTTTTCTTTGTTTTTGTTTGCTTGGAGGCAATCTGGGCTAAACAGCTTGCGTAGGGGCTATAGCTGCTATGTGTCAAAGGCTGGAATTTGAACTCAGGCGCTCCTCTCCAGAGCTGGTGTGTTATCCACTGTACGACCTAGCTTTCTCCAAAACTGTTTCTTTTTTTACCTGAATTCTATATCTTTACTTATATTTCATTTCCACTTATGTAACATTATTGATCAATGTTATAGACCACTGAAATTTTCATTATGTTATAGTTTGAACTGTTGGCTATGTAATAAATATACTTCATTTAGCACCTGAACAGCTGAATTTTTGAAGTTTGCATAAGACTTTATATTTAATACTATTAAGTTTCATCTTATTAGATTGTGCCCAATGTTCTAGTTTGAGGTCTGTTTGAATACTGATTATGTCATCCAAAGAATTTGGTGTCATCTGAAAATTGCATACATATTCAAGCTATGTAATCAACCAAGTCATTGATAATTTTTTTTTTTTTTTTTTTTTTTTTTTTTTGAGCAGAACAGGGCCAAGGGCAGAGGTTTGGCATTCTTCCAACTTCAAAAAACAGTCAGCTGCCCAAATGAAAGGGGAAAAAAAATAAGCCAAGGTTCTTTCAGTCTTCAAGCTCTTAAATCATAGATCTGAGAATATTAGATTTTTAATGGACATTAGTGATTTACTAGTTCAATTTTCTCATTTTCATCTTTATGGGAAAATGAACCTTGTTGTCTGTGGTGGCTTTGAAAAGCACATTGCACAGCATTCAGAGTTGAAGGGTAGTTAGGTGGCACAGTGGATAGATCTTAAGGCCTAGATTCATCTTCTTGGGTACTAATCTGGCTGCAAATCCTTACAGTCTGTGAGATCCTGGACAGGTCATTACCTTAGTTTTTCATCTTTAAAATGAACCAGAGCAGGAAATGGCAAACCACTCCCATATATTTGCCAAGAAAGCCCCAAATAAGGTCATGAAAAGTCAGACATCATACAAAAGAATCTAAAGACCTTGAGGGCAGGTCTTCCCCCACCCTTTTATGTCTACAATAAATAGAACAACACTATACACATAGTAAGTTTTTAATCATTATTTACTGAAATGAAGTAAGTAGAAGAAAAGAAGAGATAGGATTTAGAAGCAACAAAGAGAAGGGAAACAACAGGAAATGGAAGAAAATGAGGGGAAGAAATGCTAAGAGAAAGAACATACAAGGAAACCGATGTTGAGAGAATACAAGGTGTTGGTCTGCCCCAAAGCTATAATTACTTTTCGCCAGTGACTAAGTCGGATGAGAGAGGTGGGGAAGACAGTGTGATGATGTAATGGTGGAAGAACACTTGGGCATAATTTTGATATGTCTTAGTAAGCTCTGGTGCCTGTGAAGAGAACACAATGATTATGACTAAGATAATTCAGTTGGTGGCGTATTTCTGGAATGCCCAATCAAAAGGGGAAGGAATAAAAAAAGGGGGGAAAAATCATTGCTAAACTGTTACAGTCTCTGAAAATTTGAAATAGGAGATATTTACCTTCTTAAATGATATGTATATAATAATAGACTGAATGACCTCTCAAGCTTGCTTTTACTTTCTTCTTTTATCATTTAAAAATCATTCTATTTCCTGTTTATAATTGATCTAAATAATCATTTTAAAAAAAGAAAAGATTCCTTTTTCAAGCATTCCCCAAAACCTGAAAAAGAGAAGTCTTTCCAGTTATGGAAATAAATGCATATGACAAATTGCTTACACAGTTGATAGAGGGCTTGACCTGGAATCAAGAGTACTTGAGTTCAATTCTAGCCTCAAACACTAGCTGTGTCACTCTGGACAAGTTTCTTAACCTCTTCCTGCTTTAATTTCCTCAGATGTAAAATGGGATAATAGCAGTATTTACCTTGCAGAATTGTTGTAAGGCTCAAATAAGAAATTATTAATAAATAATTATCATAGCTTCTGGTACACAATAAGTGCTGCATATATGTTTATTTCTATCCTATCTTTCCCCTATTCACAAATGGCTACTGGTTAATTATTGAGCCTCTTGTGCTTTCACGTGTTGATAGCAATCTGACTGAAATATCTACATATACAAACATTGTCAACAGATTATTGCAATTTTTAAAAAGAAAACAACAAACCTAAATATATCAGCAGTTGAGTCTATTTGTGGTTTGTTGTCTTACTCCTTTGAAGGTTTATCTGTTTTCTCCTTATTCCTTTTTATAATCCAGTCAAGGTGAATTTTATGCAACACAACCTTTTGCATCCAGTGGAGCATAGTTCTTTAGAAAAATATCCTGCTATTTCCTATGAGTTACTGGAATATTTTCCTAGTTGCCTCAAAAATAACAGCAACAATATTGTTTTCTCTAAGGTGTCTCTTTGGCCTACTTAAAAAAATTAGGCTGTTGAAAAGGTCATTCTGAAGATTCTATTTAATGAGGAGGAAAGAGGTCTCATATATTGAGAAACTTTTTGAGTTCTTTCTTTTAATTCTTTTTTTTTTAAAGTGGATGGAAGATATTCCTTATAGAAAGTACTCCCTTCCACTTCTATTTGGAAATGTAAGGGGGCAGCTAGGTGGCACAGTGGATAGAGCACCAGCCTTGAGTTTAGGAGGACCTGAGTTAAAATTTGGTCTCAGACACTTAACACTTCCTAGCTGTGGACCGTGAGCAACTCACTTAACCCTAGCCTCAGAAAAAAAAACAATGCCAGATAAAATATTATATTTCGCCATGATATATTGATATAGTTATAGGAAAGTTGCTTCCATGGTGTTCTGTGTTCTCTGTGAATTAGTAGCATTTTGAGAACCCTCATTCTGAAAATTTGTCTTGTTTCATTTAATCTGCAAGTTACACTGAAACTCAAAGTTGTTTCATTAAAGAAGTAAGATGATTTAGGGGATTTCTTGAAAAATAACTCCATGCTATTACATAAAACTGGACACAAGTTTATACATGGGTTGTAATATCTGTGTGATGACATTATACATGAAGAGTATGTGTCTGGTGTATTAACAGTTGTGTTTCTTAGGATTATAGATTTTGAGCTGTAAAAGAATATAGAGGTTGTCTAATTTAACTCCATTTTACAGAGGAATAAACTGAGTCCCAAAGTCATCCAAAAGTAAATGGCAAAAAGCTAGCATGTGAATCCAAGCCTTTTGATTCTTAATTCAATGCTCTTTTCATGATACCAAGCTGTCTGTTTTGCACATTGGGCATTAAAAAGCTGGATATTGAAGAAACTTTCCAAATGCTTTGGTCCCCAGGGTAGTGTCACCAATAGAACCCTCCAGAATGCACTCTAAATTCAATATTGTACTTCACTTTTTAACTGCCTTTCTGGTTTCCTGAACAGAATGACAAGCAATCCCCATGCTCATGTTGTGCAAGGTGTTACACTGTCATCAGAAATGTGTTACTAGTGAGCAAATTTCCTTTACTGGCATTTAGTAGATACTGAAGGGGCTCTTAATGTCCTTCTGGGTTTCTTTTGTTCTTTCTAGTTAAGGGTTATTTGTTCATATCTCTGAGAGGCTTTTGTGAATGGTATTTTAAAAATAAAAGATTATTACTACTTCTAGTTCTGTTACTGTTCCTCTTTCTTAGCAATAATGTACTTCTGATCTGGATGTAAATGTCATCTTGTGTGAATATGCAAACAACACATCCGCCTACATATGTTCTGTTGCTTAGTAATTCTTGGCACTACAGTACACTGAATTCTGTGCCTAATAAATATGATATCCATCAGAAAGAAAAATCAACCATGTTGCTTTCTTAAATAAGATATCTTCATTTCATTTTGAAAGTAAGTTGCTTTCTTGGGCACAGTGTTAGGAGTTTGGAAGCACTGGTAGATTGGCTTTGGGGCTAAAGTTGTTTTATGGTTTCATTTGATCAGATGATACTCTCTTCCAAAGAATTGGCATGAAATTCAAAGCATCCGATAAAATGCAAGAAGCCTTTAAAAGACTGACAATAGTAATGTAAAGTGTTTTAAAAGAATAAATTTCAAAGATCCCCTACAAATCCACTACGCCTTTTCTTTCAATAGCTTCTACCAAAATTCACTTGAAAGAGTAAGTAGTCTTTCATGAAGACCATGGAATAGGTTGGATTATTGGCAACATTGTTGTGATTATGGTTTTCAATGCCAAAATCTTATAGATACGTATACTGCTTCTTCATGCATTTATTCAGTGTAAACTTCTTAAGGGGCATTCATCAACATCAGTTTAGAAAGAATTTCAAGTACCTTATCCACCCTTCTAGCATAATTTCTTAATATATCTTGAATTTGCACAGTTATGAGTCAGTTGATCGATTAATCAACTACCATTTATTAAGTTTCTATTATGTTCCAGGGTAAATACCAAGAATAGAACCAGAGAGACATTCAGGACTTTTGCAGCACATTTTGGCCACATTTTTTTTTCTCCAGTGCACCCAACAAAGAAAAGTAATGGAGATACTCTATGGCACCTTTCCTAAGGCATTCTTTCCTTCAGAAAAACCTTACCTTTAAAAAACATTAATTCATGATTATTTTTTGTCACTAGAATGTGAACTCCTTGAAGGCAGAGATGATAGGGGACTTGAAAATAATGACATATCAAAAATTAGAAAAATGTACCTTGATTTGCTCTACCTGATACTAATTTTTGCTGATCCGTCAATTTTCTGAACAATGAGCCAAAACAAAATTTGTATTGTTCCAATTTTTTTTCAGTATTATGCCATCTGTCAAATAGTCATCCACAGTAGAGATTTTGTTGTTGTTGTTGTTTTGTTACAATTAAGACTTGATGAGGAGATTGAAGTCAAAATAAGTCACATAAAACAAAGGAAGTAATCAAATCAATGTAGTTTAATGAGCAAGAAATAAAAAAAAAAACTAATATAAATTGTGTCTGAAGAAAATTATTCTCACAACTGTATGTAGGCTGAATAGAAGAAGAGATGAAAGGTAACAAAATAGGGATTTCATTTAGGGACCTGTTGGAATAGTCTAGAACAGGACCTCTTAATTTTTTTTTTCTCACACCACCTTTTCACCAGAGGAATTTTTAAGTGACCCATCTATAATCTGACCTAAGGTATTTCTTACAGCATTCAAGCATGCATAATGCCAAGGCTGAAGTGAAGTCAAATGATGCCACAGAGACAAGTACTCCCAGAAACACCTTGGATTTCTTGTGCATTTGAATTTCATTTAAATTTTGGTCACTACCTCCAGAAACCTCTTATTCTTTCCTTTTTTCACAACTTCCTTATTCAGATATGTAATCTTTAAAAGTTTTTTCTTTAACCTGTTATTGTTATTGCATGAATTGTTCTCATGTTACTCATTTCATCTGCTTTGAGTCAGTCAGTCTTGAATTCAAATGCAGCCTCAAACACTTACTAGCTATGTGATCCTGGTCAACTCAAATTGTTTGCCTCAGTTTCCTCATCTGTTAAATGATATAGAGGAAAAAAATAGAAATTATCCAGTATTTTTGTCAAGAAAATCCTAAATGGAATCATTAAGGGTGTGGTACAATTGAAACAATTGAACATTTTTATTCTGTAAATATTATTTTGTAATTATATTTATACAGTTCCATTGCATACTTTAGAAAATGAACTCCTTAGTACTTTATATATGTTATGTTTCTTATTAATGTAATTCTCCATCACTTCCTGCTGGATTTAATTTGAAATATTGTAGAATGATGATTTTATATATTATTGAAGAATGATGATGATTTTAATGTGTTATCCCACTACTTTTCTGAAAATATTATTTAAATTAATTGTAACTGATTCTGTAGAATTGTCTGAATAAACTATTATGTCACCTGCAGAAAAGTTAATTTTGTTTCTTCTTTGTTTATTCTTCTGCCTCAATTTCTTTTATTTGTCTTATTCCTATACTTATCATTATTAGCATGCTAAAAATTAATAGTGGGAAAAAATTTACATCCAAGGGTTGTTAAAAGGGTTTCATTTCTTTCTTCCTTTTTTAAAAATGATAATTTTTATCTTCAAAATACATGCAAAGATGACTTTCAACATTTACTCTTATGGAATTTTATGTTCTGAATTTTTTCTACCTCCCTCTACTAGACAGCAAGTAATATGTTAAGCATGTACAAATCTATATATGCAGCACAAGAAAAACAATATCAAAAAGGAAAAAAAAAATGAGGAAGAAAACAAAAAGCAAGCAAATAATATCAGAAAGGTGAAAAAAACTATATTGTTATCTGTACTTACTCCCTACAGTCTTCTGTTTGGATGCAATGGGCTCTCTCCATCACAAGTCTATTGTAATCAGCCTGAACCATCTTACTGTTGAAAAGATCATGTGTATTAGAATTGATCATCACATAATCTTGTTGTTACTGGGTACAATATTCTCTTGGTTCTACTTATTCACTTAGTTAGCATCAGTTCATGTAAGTCTTTCCAAGCCTTTCTGAAATCATCCTGCTGATAGTTTCTTATAGAACAATAACATTTTATAACATTCATAAACCATATACCCCACCAGTTTCTTGCCACTACAAAGAGCTGCCACAAACATTTTTGCACATGTGAGTCCCTTTCATTTAAGATTTCTTAAATAAATAAATAAATATATATATAAATAAATAAATAAAATATCTCTTTGGGATACAGGTCCAGTAGAGAAGCTGGGTTTGGCCATAGTTCCAAATTGCTCTCCAGAATCATTGGATCAGTTCACAACTCCACCAACAATGCATTAGCATCCTAATTTTCCCACATCCCCTCCAACATTCATCATTACCTTTTCTTGTCATCTTAGCCAATTAAACAAGTAGGTAGTGGTATCTCAGAGTTATCTTAATTTGTATTTCTCTGATCCATAGTGATTTAGAGCATTTTTTCATTCAACTAGAAGTGGTTTTAATTTTTTCTTCTGAAAATTATTTGTTCATATCTTTTGACCATTTATCAATTGGAGAATGGCTTGTATTCTTATAAATTTGAGTCAATAATCTATATATTTTAGAAATGAAACAACCTGGGCAGCATACCCAGCTCCATGCCAGGAATGTGAATTGCTTCCTTTTGAATTGTCTTAGGAAGGTCTGAGTGTCACACGGCAGGATAGGTTCTTCTTTGAACTAAACTACCAAGAATTCCAATTCTACTGCAGAGAGCACAACTCTGTTGGGATAGTCACATTGTTCGAATGCCGAATGGTTGATTGTCAAAAAAAAAAAAGAAAAAAAAATTATGGAGAACTCACACAGGGCAAGCACTCACAAAGTGGTCAGAAAAAGTGATACAAGGACACTCTCAAGTTTCTCTTTAGAACTGATTGCATGGCATGGAAAACATTGGAAAAGAATAGCCCAGCATCCTTACCAGAAAAGGTGATGTGCTCTATTACAAAGCAAAATTGAATTTGCTCAGAAGAAATACAAGATGCACAAAGATAAAGTAGTCACTCCAAATGTTCATAGGGACTATATATTTCTAAACTGTGGCAGCCTTGTATTGGTCTGATCAGCAACCTGCTGACACACTGTAACTCGATTCTAACATAGTGATGTAATTTTGGTCCTCTTTAAGAATGAACGATGATATTACAAGATTGTAACAGCCATGAACAACAGTTATTAAAAACACAGTACAAATAGTAGCTTTTTTTTCAAATTTCTTTAATGTCTAGATTAATGGAAGACAGCTGTATTCTTGAATAAACTTCTGCATTCAATCTATTAAAATGTGTTATTTTGGTTGATCTATATGAAAAAAAATCTGACTTCACATAGATATGTAGTTGGAAAGGGGAGGAATATTTTATTAGTTAAATAGCATTTTAGTATTATTATGGAAACAGTTTTGATTTTGTAGACTTCCTAAAAGGGTCTTGGCTCTCCAGGAACTTTTAGATGATATTATGAGGAAAATAGCATTAGCCTATTTCCACTTTCTAGAGTTCTTTTACCAAAGTTTTGATAGCCACTTTCTGAATAAGATATACATAAGATTCTAGTTTTGGTTTATGTTGGAGTAGGTGATCTCCTATTATGCTTTCAACTCTGTGATTCTGGGAAATGTTAACAAATTAGTATATCGACCGTTATTCACAGCTCTTTGAATGATTTAATTCTCAGGCTTCCAGAAAAGTTTTATATTGAACAATAAGTTAAAGTCTTAGAGTCTTGGTTTCTCTACCTGAAAAAAAGAATAAAATAGGACTAGTAACATCAAAGGACTCTTCCAGTTCTAAGATGAAAATTAATACTGGATCTATAGCAGCAACAAACAAAACATTTTGATTTTCCAGTGACCAGATATACTTAAGTTAAGGGCTGATTAGCTTCTATCTTACTTCACAGCCTCATTTTACTCTCTTATTCCAAAACATTGTTCTAGACTAGAAAAAATGCTGAGCTTTTTATAGACGTATATAGTACAGTTATAAAAATTCTAATCCACTGAATAGTTTTGTGTACCTGTACTCCCTCCCCTCCCCCAGGTAGAATGTTTAGACATCTTATTTTTAAAAGTCCATTTGCCTACCAAATTTTTTGACCACAGCAATTTATAAAAATTGAATAGCCTTACGTCTCCTCCCAACCTTTTACCAAGTAACTTTACCTTGGAGTACACTCTCTTCCTTGATAAGTCTCCATTTAATGAGGAATCTCAACCATTGTCACGTCCATCTCAGTTCAACTTATTCTAGACTTCCACTCTCCCTCAATAGACTTGCCCCTGGGGACCCTATCTCCATCCTTTCCCATTCTGTTTTGTGTTTCAACTTTCTTTATTAAAATATAAGTTCCCTGAGTGAGGGACTGCCCTACTTGCTAGCATTTGCAAGCTCAGCACTAAGCATAATACTTGATACATACTAAATACTTAATACATTTTCTCTATATATATTTCTAGTTATCTACTAAACTTTTTTTAAAGTAATGTATAAAGCTAGAGAGAGACCTCCATGGAAACTCAGGAAACAGATGAAATAAATTTAAGCAATTTTGAAACTGAACAGCTTAAGAACATAGCTTTTTTTTTTTTTTTTTTTTTTTTTTTTTTTTTTTTTTTTCTGGAAAAGGAGGAAAAGGAGGAAAAAAATGGTTATCTTGCCAGCAAATAGTTTGCCTGGCCACATTCTTGTTGCTTGCCCTTAGGCAGTTTGGGTTGTTTGTGAACAAGTGTCAGATGCAGGTAAGCATCCAGGGCTCAGAAAGGGCATCACTGAATTATAAGAGATCATGGGAAGTTTCCCTGATGTGAGTATATTTTTGCAAGTCTTTCCAGGTGTGCAGGTGTGCAAGAAGGAAACAAGGGAAGCATCATGTTTTGTCTGCATTTTCCTCCTCTAGGCATCTTGTGTGCTGTGACTACACTTGGTAATTCCCCTAGTGGTAGGAAGTCTAGGAAGTTAGGTTTTGGTAAGGGTAAATTCTGTGTTAATGAGATTATTCAGAAACAGTTTGCCATGTTTGTTTGTTTTTTTTTTTCTGAGATCTTGCCCCAGTCTTCTAAGGAAGTGTTTGAATACCCTGAATGCAACATGACACACTAGAAACCACCACTTATTTCTCCTATTACTCCTGCAAGACTTGGTTTGGTAATACAAATCTAAGATTTTGTGACATGCATTCCCTTGGTATTTTTCTTTCCTTGCTCAACTTCTGACCTGTAAGTCTACCACCATGATCTAAAATAAAGTAATTATGTTATCTTCCTATGGCTACACCATCCATAATATCATGGCTTAGAGTGCCTAATTCATGAAACCATTTGATAACATTTACTATTCAAGTACTTCTTAGTTTCACATATATAAGATACATGGGGAAGCTGAAAGTGTTGGAATAAAATAAAAGATTCAAAACCATTAATTGATCTAATGATGAGAGTTGTATGATCTACTGGTATCATCTTATATTCAAAAGAAATAAGGACTTATTCAAGAATTTTGAATAATTCTCTTTGGTGAACTTGTAGAAGGATATAGAGAAAAATCCCATAGGATGAGCAGACCTTGATGCTTCACAATGAGGAAGATAATCATTGATGAAATCAGAAATCCACTTAAGTATTTGAGAGCCTCACAGTAAAATAGTGAAGTTACTAGTACTTCAAATACTATTATTCTCATTTTAAAGATGAAAAAACTAAAGTTATTAGATCTTACATGACTTGCTTATGATTACAAAGTTATTATCAAAGACAGGGTCCATATACAATTTTTTTAGTGCCACATCATGTTTCTTCATCCCAATGAGAAAAATATAATCTCTGTGGCAAGAGACTTTAAAGGCCATCAAGCCCCACTGTACCTGTAATGTGCTTAAAATATTATTTTCAATTTCAACTTCTTAGAACTCAACTCAGATGCCACAAATAGATAGATCGATAGATAGATATAGGTATATACATGTCCAAACAGTTTTTTTGCTGTACAAAAAGAATTGGACTTTGAAACAGTGTACAATTAGCCTGTGAAGGAAATCAAAAATGTAGGCAAACAAAAATAGAGGGATTGGGAAGTCTATTTGGTGAATCATAGTCAACTCCCAGAGTTCTTTTGCTGGGTGTAGCTGGTTTAGTTCATTACTGCTCTATTGGAACTGATTTGGTTCATCTCATTGTTGAAGAGGGCCTCATCCATCAGAATTGATCATATGATATGGTTTCTATTCCTATTCATCATTTTTATTATTCTTCTTTTGTGTACATGGTCTAGTAGCTTATCATATCCTTCCTAAAATGTGTACTTAGGACTGTACCCAGCATTACAGATGTCATGAGACCAGAGTACAACGAGTCTCTCACCTCCTTCAGTCTAGGCATTCTTTCTTGGTGGTGGTCAATTATTTCAGTTGTCCCTAACTCTTTATGATCTCATATTGCTACTTGCTTAACAAATTACTGGAGGGATTTTATACTTCCCTCTCCAGTTCATTTTACAGATGAACATCTAAAGCAAACATTGTTAAATGACTTGCCCAGGGTTAAACAACTAGCAATAAACAACTATTTGAACTTATAAAGAAAAGTCTCCTAAATTCTCAGCCCAGTTCTGTATCCATTGTGCCACCTAACTATTTTTAAAAATATAGTCAAAAGTGATATTAATTTTTTACTATCGTGCCAATGTATTGATTCAAAGGGAAATCAATTTTTGCACAGTGCTAATATCTCAGAAATATTATTCCTCAATACACTTCCATCATCAGAACGGTCAAAGGAAAGGTGAAATAGATTACTTATTTTTAGTGTGATAGAGTGGTAGTATAACTATGGAAATGCAAATTCCTCCTTTTATATATCATTGTAGCATATATTGAAAGATAATAGAAGTAGAAAAACTTTGATTATATCAAATTGAAAAGGTTTTGTACAAACAAAACTAATGCAGATAAGATTAAAAGGTAAACAATAAACTGGGAAAACATTTTTACAGTCAAAGGTTCAGAAAAAAGGCCTTATTTCCAAAATATATAGAGAATTGACTCTAACTTATAGTAAATCAAGCCAATCTCCAATTGATAAATGGTCAAAGGATATGAACAGACAATTCACAGATGAAGAAATTGAAACAATTTCTAGTCATATGAAAAGATAATCCAAGTCCTTATTAATCAGAGAAATGCAAATTAAGACAACTATGAGATATCATTACACACCTGTCAGATTGGCTAGAAAGACAGGGAAAGGTAATGCAGAATGTTGGAGGGGATGTGGAAAAACAGGGACACTGAACATTGTTGGTGGAATTGTGAATACATCCAGCCATTCAGGAGAGCAATTTGGCACTATGCTCAAAAAGTGTGCATACCCTTTGACCCAGCAATGTTGCTACTGGGTTTGTGTCCTAAAGAGATCTTAAAGAAGGAAAAAGGACCTGTATGTGCACAAATGTTTGTGGCAGCCCTCTTTGTGGTGGCCAGAAACTGGAAACTACATAGATGCCCATCAATTGGAGATTGTCTGAATAAATTGTTGTATATGAATATTATGGAATATTATTGTTCTGTAAGAAATGACCAATAGGATGATTTCAGAAAGGCCTGGAGAGACTTACATGAACTGATATTGAGTGAAATGAGCAGGATCAGGAAATCGTCTTATACTCCAACAATAATACGATATGATGATTGATTCTGATGGATGTGGCCATTTTCAACAAGGAGATGAACCAAATCAGTTCCAATAGAGCAGTAATGAACTGAACCAGCTACACCCAGCAAAAGAACTCTGGGAGATGATTATGAATCACTATAAAGAATTCCCAGCCCCTATAATTCTGTCTGCCTGCATTTTGGATTTCCTTCACAGGCTAATTGTACACTATTTCAAAGTTCAATTCTTTTTGTACAGCAAAACAACTGTTTGGACATGTATACATATATTGTATTTAATTTATACTCTAACATATTTAACATGTATTGGTTAACCTGCCACATGGGGGGGGGTGGGAAAGGAGGGGAAAAATTAGAACAAAAGGTTTGGCCAGTTGTCAATGTTGTAAAATTACCCATGCATATATTTGGTAAATAAAAACTGTTAAAATATAAAAAGGAAGAAAGGAAAGAAAGAAAGAAAGAAAGAAGAAGAAAGAAAGAAAGAAAGAAAGAGAAAGAAAGAAAGAAAGAAAGAAAGAAAAGAAAGAAAGAAAGAAAAGAAAGAAAAGAAAGAAAGAAAGAAAGAAAGAAAGGAAGGAAGGAAGGAAGGAAGGAAGGAAGGAAGGAAGGAAGGAAGGAAGAAAGAAAGAAAGAAAGAAAGAAAGAAAGAAAGAAAGAAGAGAAAGAAAGAAAGAAAAGAAAGAAAGAAAGAAAGAAAGAAAGAAAGAAAGAAAGAAAGGAAGGAAGGAAGGAAGGAAGGAAGGAAGGAAGGAAGAAGGAAAGGAAGAAGGAAAGGAAGGAAGGAAGGAAGGAAGGAATGAAGGAAAGGAAGGAAAGAAAGGAAGGAAAGGGAAAGGAAAGGAATGAAAGGAAAGGAAGGCAGGAAAGGAAGAAAGGAAAGGAAAGGAAGAAAGGAAAGAAAGGAAGGAAAGAAAGGAAGAAGGAAAGAAAAAAGAAAGAAAGAAGAAAGGAAGAGAAAAAAAGAAGAAAGAAAGAAAGAAGAAAGAAAGAAAGAAAGAGAAGAAGAAAGAAAGAAAGAAGAAAGAAAGAAAGAAAAGAAAGAAAGAAAGAAAGAAAGAAGAAGAAGGAAGGAAGGAAGAGGAAGGAAAGAAGGAAGGAAGGAAGGAAGAAGGAAGGAAGAAGGAAAGGAAGGAAGGAAAGGAAGGAAGGAAGGAAAGGAAGGAAAGAAAGGAAGAAAGGAAAGGGAAGGAATGAAAGGAAGGAAGGCAGGAAAGGAAGAAAGAAAGGAAGAAAGGAAAGAAAGGAAGGAAAGAAAGGAAGGAAGGAAGGAAGGAAAGGAAGGAAAAAAGAAAGAAAGAAGAAGAAAGAAAAAAAGAAAGAGAAAGAAAGAAAGAAAGAAAGAAAGAAAGAAAGAAGAAAGAAAGAGAAGAAAGAAGAAAGAAAGAAAGAAAGAAAGAAAGAAAGAAAGAAAGAAAGAAAGAAAGAAAGAAAGAAAGAAGAAAGAAGAAGAAAGAAGAAAGCAAGAAAGAAGGAGAAGGAAGAAAGAAGAAAGCCGGATGGCCACGGACCGGCCTGCCAAGAAAAAGAAAGTCAAGATCCTCCGACGACTTGCCGAAGGAAGGAAGGAAGAGGAAGGAAGGAAGGAGAAGGAAGGACGAAGAAGAAAGCTTAGAAGAAAGAAAGGAGTTTCGGCAGTTGGTAAAGTAGATAAAATATTGGACCTCAAATCAGAAAGACATGAGTTCATATTTGGATGTAAATTTAATTATGTAACCCTGGGCAAGTTGCTTAGTCTTTATTTGCCTCAATTTCTTCAAACATAAAATGGATTTAATATCAACAACTACTTCCTGGGTTTTTTGTGGGTTCATCTGTGATAATATCCATAAAGAGCTTTGCAATCTTCAAATACTATGCAAGTATGATACATAATAAACTTAGAGATTTTGTATTCCAATTCTTTATTTTATAGATTATCATATAAAAAAGATTTAACTCTAGAAGGTACCATAGAGATCATTTAGTTTGAGTTTCACCCCTTAATTTTAGAGAAGTTTATAGAGATATGATTCCTCTAAGGTCACACACATGATATATAAAATTGTGATTTGAAGTCAGTATTTCTGATTCCAAATTCTACATAATGAGCTTACCCAAAGACATATTTAGTTATTGGCAAAGACTAGTATCTTGATTCTCCATCTAGTATTTTTCTAACTACAAAATCATATAGGTTTTAAAAATTAATATGCTATTTATAATTTATTCAGTCATTGTGGGCATCCATTCAATTTCAAAAATTCCTCCCTCCTTCACAGGTATGAGAGGTAAACTATCCTATGTTCTTCTAATCTATTTATAATATCATTCTTTATCTCTATATCATGAATTCTTATCCCCAAAGCTGGGGTCTTTGGGTTTGTCAAACACTAGGTTGTTATAATTATTGACTACTTTGTTTTGTGAACTTAATCTATTCCACTGATCAGCTATTCTATTTCTTAGCCAGTACCAAATGGTTTTGATGATTGCTGTTTTATAATATAGTTTTAGATTTGGTACAGCTACGACACTTTCATTTATTTATTTATTTATTTATTTATTTTCATTAGTTGCCCTGAAATTTTTGACCTTTTGTTCTTCCAGATGAATTTTGTTGTTATTTTTTCTAGGTCAGTAAAACAGTTTCTTGGGAATTTAATTGGTATAGCACTAAATAAAAAGATTAGTTTAGGTAGTATTGTCATCTTTAATATATTCATTCAACCTATCCAAGAGTTCTTGTTATTTTTCCAATTGTTTAGATCTGACTTTATTTATGTGTAAAGTGTTTTGTAGTTTTGCTCTTATAGTTCCTGACTTTCCCTTGGCAGATAGATTCCCAAATATTTTAGATTATTAACAGTTATTTTAAATGGAATTTATCTTTATATCTCTTGCTGTTAGATTTTGTTAGTAATGTATAAAAATGCTGATAATTTATGTGGATTTATTTTTTATCCTGAAACTTTGCTAAAGCTTTTTAGTTGATTCTCTGGGGTTCTCTAAGTATACCATCATATCATCTGCAAAGAATGAAAATTTGGTTTCCTTATTACCTACTCTAAACCTTTTAATCTCTTTTTTTAATTTCTTATTGCCAAAGCTAGCATTTCTGAATAGTGATGTGTAATTAAAGAGGGAAATGAAAGGGGGAACCCCATTTCTTGGCGCATAGATAATCCCATGAGGCATAGTGTCCCCTGTCAAATGAATTTACAGGCCCGAAAACCTAGATTGATAAATAAAAGGTTTATTGTAAGAATTTGGAAGTAAAGCTCAGTTAGAAAGGTACCAGGGCCAAAGGTGTCCGCTGGTGAGCAGGAACCCTTACATGGCTGGAAGGATACCATGTGTTGGCTGGGAGAGCTCCTGCAATGAGGGCATTCCGGTTCACCTCTTTTATACCCAAAAGATGATGGGTGGTACCCCTAAATTCTGGGTGGGATTTTCAGTTAGCTCAGATCAGGTGAGGGCTGGGGGAAGCTGAGCTGATGATGGTGGGGGCTGGGCCCAGATATTCAAGGGGTGCCTTTGACCAGGATTTGTGAATCAAGGTCAGTCATGGGTTGGGCAATTAGAAAGGAATCTTAAAGGGATCCCAACCCTCATCATAATGACCATGTTACTACCCTGGATATCTTAGAATCAGCCCAGGAGTCAGGATAAGAAAAGTCTTTATTCTTTTGGGGTCACCATCAGGGGATTACATATAGGAATCTCCACACCTCCTTTCTCTCTCTCCACAGCCAAAGAATGATCCTGCTTGTCCTACTACACCCTCTGATCTCTCTCACACTTCTCTGTCTCCACCCACAGATCCAGCCAGCACAGAATAGGGTCATTCTCCAAGCATATGTTAATAGAGTATTATCCAATTGGTAATTAGCTTTAAGTGCTCAGCTATTCAAGTGTATCACCCTTTCAGCCTTTTACAATAATGGTGATAGTGAGCAATCTTGTGTTACCCTGATCTTATTGGGAATGGTTAAAGTTTATCCCCATTACATATGATGCTTACTGATGGTTTTAAATAGATACTTCTGACTACTTTAAGGAAAAGTCCATTTATTCCTATATCTTCTACTGTTTTTAATAGGAATGGGTGTTACATTTTATCAAATGCTTTTTCTGCATATTCAGATAATAATATAGTTTTTGTTAATTTAATTATTGATATAGTTAATTATGCTAATAATTTTCCTAATATTGAATCAGCTCTGCATTCCTGGAATAAATCCTATTTAGTCATGGTGCATTATCCTGGGATGATTTTCTGTAATCTCTTTACTAATTGGGGCAACTAGATGGCGCAGTGGATAGAGCACCAGCCTTGAATTCAGGAGGACCCGATTTCAAATCTGGTCTCAGACACTTCTTAGGTGAGTGACCTTGGGCAAGTCACTTAAGGCCAGCCTCAAAAAAAAAAAAAAAAAAAATCTCTTTGCTAATATCTTATTTAAGATTTTTGCATCAATATTCATTAGGGAGATTGGTCTATAATTTCCAGGTAATAACCTTACCTGGTTAAGTATCAGTACCATGTCTGTGTCATAAAAGGAATTTGGTAGGAGTCTTTCATTCTCTATTTTTTTCAAATAATTTATATATTATTAGACTTAATTGTTCTTTAAATTTTGGTAGAATTCACATGTAAATCCATCTGGTCCTGGGAAAATTTTCTTAGGTAGTTGATTAATAACTTATTCTGTTTCTTTTTCTAAAATGGGAGTATTTAAGAAATTTGCTTCCTCCTCTGTTACTCTAGGCAACCTATATTTTTATAGGTATTCCTCCATTTTACAATTTATTGGCATAAAGTTGGGCAAAGTAACTCCTAATTGTTGCTCTATTTTCCTCTTCATTAGTGGAGAGTTTTCCCTTTTCATTTTTAAGACTAACAATTTTATTTTCCTCTTTCCTTTTTCTAATCAAATTAAATTGAGATTTATCTATTTTGTTTTTTTTTCATAAAACCAACTCTTATCTTTATTTATTAATTCAATATGTTTGTTTTTTTTTACTTTCAATTTTATTGATCTCTCCTTTTATTTTTAGAATTTCAAGTTTGATATTAGATTGGGGCTTTTTAATTTGGTCTTTTTCTAGTTTTTTTTTTTTTTTTTTAGTTGCAAGCCCAATTCATTGATCTCTTTCTCTATTTTATGCAAGTAAACATCTAGAGATATAATATTCCTCCTTATTATATTTTTGGCTGAATTCCACAAACTTTGGTATGTAGTCTCTTTATTGTCATTATCTTGGATAAAATTATTAATTGTGTCTATGATTTGTTGTTTCACCCATTCATTCTTTAAGATGAGATTATTTAGTTTCCAATTCCTTTTTGGTCTATTTTCCCCTGGCTTCTTAGTGAATGTAATTTTTATTTCATAGTGATCTGAAAAAAAATGCATTTACTAGTTCTGCCTTTCTGCATTTGATTTTGAGGTCTTTATGTCCTAATATATGGTCAATTTTTGTATAGATTCCATGAATTGCCAAAAAGAACGTGTACTCCTTTCTATCTCCATTCAATTTTCTCCAAAGATCTATCATGCCTAACTTTTCTAGTATTGTATTTACCTCTTTTACTTCTTTCTTATTTTATTTTGTGGTTTCATTTACCTAGTTCTGAGAGAGCAAAGTTGAGATATCCCATTATTATACTTTGCTGTCTATATCTTCCTGCAGCTCTCTTTTAGGAATTTTCATGCTATACTACTTGATGCATATATATTTAGTATTGATATTGCTTCATTATGGTACCCTTTATCAAGGCATAGTTTCTTTCCTTATGTCTTTTAATTAGATCAATTTTTGCTTTTGCTTGATCTGAGATCAGGATGACTATCCCTGCTTTTTTTTTATTTCACCTGAAGCATAATAGATTATGCTCAATATTTTTATCTTTACTCTGTATGTATCACTCAGCTTTAAATGTGTTTCTTGTTAGTTTACCTCTCAGATATGTGGAGGAGGAAGGAATCTGTGACCAAAGAAGAACTAGAAATCATTATTGATCACAAAATAGAAATTTTTGATTATATTAAGTTTAAAAGCTTTTGTACAAATAAAACTAATGCACACAGAATTAGAAGTAAAGCACGAAACTGGGAAAACATTTTTACAGTTAAAGGTTCTTATAAAGGCCTCATCTCCAAAATATATAGAATTGACTCAGATTTATGAAAAATCAAGCCATTCTCCAATTGATAAATGGTCAAAGGATATAAACAGACAATATTCAAATGATAAAATAGAAACTATTTCTACACATATGAAAAGGTGTTCCAAATCATTATTGATAAGATAAATGCAAATTAAGAAAACTCTGAGATACCACTACACACCTGTCAGATTGGCTAAGATGACAGGAAAAGATAGTGATAAATGTTGGAAGGGATGTGGGGAAACTGGGACACTGATCATTGTTGGTGGAGTTGTGAATGGATCCAACCATTCTAGAGAGCAATTTGGAACTATGCTCCAAAAGTTGTCAAACTATGCATACCCTTTGATCCAGCAGTGTTACGACTGGGCTTTTGTCCCAAAGAAATATTTAAAAAGGGAAAGGTACCTATATGTGCAAAAATATTTGTGGCAGCCCTTTTTGTAGTGGCTAGAAACTGGAAACTGAATGGATGCCTATGAATTGGAGAATGGCTGGGTAAATTGTGGTATATGAATGTTATGGAATATCATTTTGTAAGAAATAACCAGCAGGATGAACACAGAGAGGCTTGGAAAGACTTACATGAACTAATGCTACGTGAAATGAGCAGAACCAGGAGATCATTATATACTTCAACAACAATACTATATAAGTATCAATTCTGATGGAAGTGGCTATCTTCAACAATGAGAGGATCCAAATCAGTTCCAATTGATCAGTAATGAACAAAAGCAGCTACACCCAGTGAAAGAACACTGAGAAATGAGTGTGGACCACAACATAGCATTTACACTTTTTCTGTTATTGTTTGTTTACATTTTTGTTTTTCTTGCCAGGTTATTTTTACCTTCCTTCTTAAATCAAATTTTCTTGTGTAGCAAGACAACTATATAAATATGTATATATATATATATATATATATATATATATATATATATATATATATATATATATAATTTCATCTAACACATACTTTAATATATTTAACATGTAGGGAACTACATGCTATCTAGGGAAGGGGGTGGAGGGAAGGAGGGAAAAATTGGAACAGAAGTTTTTGCCAAGGTCAATATTTTGTCAATAAAATTCCATAACAAACAAACAAAAAAAAAAAAAACAAATAAATGAACAAGTAAATAAACAAATAAATAGATTTGTTTCTTGTAAACAACATATTGTAGAATTCTGGATTTTAACCCAGTCTGTTATCTGCTTATGCTTTATTGGGAGAATTTTCCCCATTCACATTTACAGTTAAAACTACTAATTCTGTGTTTCCTACCATTTTATTATCCTCAGATTATACTTGTCTCTTTCCTTTTTCCCCTTTCCCTCCTCCCTAGTATTTAACTTATGAACACCACTTGCCTCAAGCAGCCCTCACCATTTATATCCTTTCCCCTTTCTTATACCTTTCTTCTACTATTTCTGTTTTCTCTTTTATTTGGCTTACCCTTTCCCTTTTCACCTTTCCCCTCCCACTTTTCAATAAGATGAGAGAAATTTCTCTGTAAACCAAATATGTCTAATATTTTCTCTTTGAGCCATATCTGATGAGAATAAGATTCACACAATGTTTATCCACTCCCTTCTTTCCTTCAAATATAATAGGCTTTCTTTGCCTCTTCATGAGATGTGATTTCCCTCATTTTACTTCCACTTTTTCCACTTTCAGGTACAATCCCCTATCCACCTTTAGTTCCTTCTTTATAAGAGTAAAATCAAATTATACATCCACTTTCTATGTATACCCATAACAGAAATACAGTTCTCAAGAGGTTTTTTTTTTTTTTTTTTTTTTTTAATATCTTTTTATGCTTCTCTTGAGTCCTATATCTGGAGATCAAGTTTTGTGTTTAGCTATGTTTTTTTCATTAGGAATAAATGGAATTCACCTGTTTCATTGAATGTTCATCTTCATACCTGGAAGAAAATGCTCAACTTATCTGGGTAGTTTATTCTTGGCTGCATATAAGTTCTTTTACCTTTTGGAATATCAGATACAAGTCTCTTCAATCCTTTAATGTGAAAGCTGCTAAATCCTGAATGATCCTTATTGTGGCTCCTCAGTATTTGAATTATTTTTTCCTGGATCTTTGTAATATTTTTTCCTTGGTCCGATAGTTCTGAAATTTAGCCACAATATTCCTTGGAGTTTTAATTTTGGGGTCTATATCAGGAGGTATTTAGTGAATTCTTTCAATGGCTATTTTACCTTCTGATTCTATGATATCAGGGATCATAGAATCCTTTTTTTCTTCTTCTTCTCTTTGATGATTTCCTGAAAAATAATGTCTAGGCTCTTTTGTTTATTATGTTTTTTTCAGGAAGTCCAATAATCCTTAGATTGTCTCTCCTAGATCTATGTTTAGGTCAGTTGCTTTCCCAAGTAGGTATATTACATTTTTTTCTATTTTTTTTCTTTTTTTTTTTTTTTTTTGTTTTGCTTGACTGATTCTTGATGTTTCATTGATTCATTCATTTTTGTTTGTTCAGTTCTAATTTTTAGTGAATTATTTTCTTCATTTTCTTTTTTACTTCTTTTTGTATTTGTCTAATTGAGTTTTTAAATGAGTTGTTTCTTCTATGGAATTTTTTTTTCATTTCACAAATTCTGTTTTTTAGGGAGTTGTTTTATTTTTCCATTTTGTCAAATCTATCTTTTAATGAGTTATATGCTTTTTCCAAACCCTCTTGAAAACTTTTCCTTTCCTTTCCCTACGTTTCTTCTAGCTCTCTTTTGAGATCCTTTTAAGTTTCTTCTAGGAGAGCCTTGTCTGTTGGGGACTAAGTTATATCACCTTTTGGGGGTTCATCTGGAGACAGTCTTCTTTTAGTTTCTTCAGGATTTGAAATCTGTTCTTCTCTTTCACCATAAAAACTGTCTGTGGTCAGAGTTTTCTTTGGCTTTTTACTCATTTAAAAAAAAAAAAAAAGTTAGGATCTGCTTTTAAGACAAGGAGTTTTTCCAAGTTTCCTGTTCAAGCAGTGAAGCAGCTACAGCTACATTGGGATTTCACTGACTCACTCCGAGTGCTGGGTGGACATGGCCATGTCCCATGAGATTCTGGCATTTTGGGGTTCACTATTTCCTTTTTTGTGTTTAGTGTTTTATAACTTTTCTGCTAATAGGGATTGCAACCAGGGCTGAGTACTCAATACTGGTGTAGATTCCTCCTTGTAGATTCTCTGCCATGTGGAGTCTGCACTACCCCAGGGATTCCACACCCTGCCTGAGTTCTGCACAGTGTGCACTGGCCTCCATGCTCTGCCTGTCTGGGCCTAGCCATCTCCCTCCATGCCCAACCAAAACAGTTTTTTTCTGGCTATCTTCAAAATTACCTTCTGCTAGTAATTTGTTGCACTCCTGGCAATCGTGGATTCTGCCAGTCTAGAAATAATTCAGAGACTGGGTTTCCTAGTTAGGAAATTAGAAAGTTTTGTTGTGGGGAGGTTGTTGGAGAAGGTCAGAAAGAAACTGTTTATCCAAGAGAGAAATAGGACAAAAAGGGTGTAATAGAAGTAAAAGGGGATGGTAAAAGGGAGGGCAGATCAAGGGAGGCAGTAATTAGAAGCAAAATAAACTTTTGAGGAAGGAAAGGAGAGAGACAGAGATAGATAGATAGATAGATAGAGATTGAGAGAGAAAGAAATATAATGAAAGAAAGAAAGGAAGAAAGAAAGAAAGAAAGAAAGAAAGAAAGAAAGAAAGAAAGAAAGAAAGAAAGAAAGAAAGAAAGAAAGAAAGAAAGAAAGAAAGAAAGAAAGAAAGAAAGAAAGAAAGAAGGAAGGAAGGAAGGAAGGAAGGAAGGAAGGAAGGAAGGAAGGAAGGAAGGAAGGAAGGAAGGAAGGAAGGAAGGAAGGAAGGAAGGAAGGAAGGAAGGAAGGAAGGAAGGAAGGAAGGAAGGAAGGAAGGAAGGAAGGAAGGAAGGAAGGAAGGAAGGAAGGAAACAAAGAAACAGAGATGAAGCAAGATACTGGAGATAATGAGATGAAGGGAATTATACTCTTTGTAACAATAACTGAAAGTGAGATGGGATGAACTCAACCATAAAACAGAAGCAGATCTAAAATGCATTAAGAACTAGAATCTAATAGTTTGTTGTTTACAAGAGATACATATGAAACAGAATGACACATAGTTCAAATAAAGGACTAAGGACTAGAGCAGAATCTAATATTCTTCAGCCGAAGTAAAAAAGGTACAAGGAGAAAATTTGATCTCAGACGATTAAAAGCAAAAACAGACCTAATTAAAAGAGATAAGGAAAATATATTTTGCTAAAAATCTACCATAAACAATGAAGTGACATCAAAACAATTTATACCAATTTTCTCTGATAAAGTCTTCATTTTTCAAATAAATATTGAGCATAAAACTGAATCAAATTCATAATACAAGTCATTTTCCAATTGATAAATGATAAAAAAGATATATAATTTTCCAAATAAATCAAAGTTATATAATCATATAAACTGCTTTAAATCAATATTAATTAGAGGAACTCAAATTAAAATAACTCTCAGGGACTACCTATCACTATCAGAAGTGACAAATGCTAGAAATGATGAAGGAAAAACAGGTACACTAATGAATTGTCTGAGAAGTTGAGAAATGATTCATCTCTTCTAGCAAAATAATTTGGAATATGCCCAAAGGTCTTTTAAACTGTTCATACCCTTTAACCCAGTAAAACCTCTACTAGGTCTGTATCCCAAAAGAAAGTATACACACATACACACACAGACACATATACAGACACACATACACATTAACTCTGTGGAGACAAAGAATTAGAAATTGAGGGAATACATCAATTAAGGAATGATTGAACAAATTAAAGCATATGATTGTGACAGAGTACTATAGTGTGCTATAAGAAACAACAAGGGAAGTGGTTTCAGTAAAAAATGAAAACATTACAGGACAATATGAATTGATACAAAGTGAAGTGAGGAAAAATCAGGAGATCATTGTATACAGTAATAGCTATAGTGTAATGATGATCAACTGTGAAATATTTGACTACTCTGATTAGCATAATGATACAAAACAATTCTAGTGGAATCATTATGAAAAAATACTGTCTACTTCTAGAGAGAGAATTGATAAACTCTGAGGGTAAATTGAAGTTTAATTTCCCCTATTTTCGTTCTTCTTTTTGGAAATATGACTAATATAGGATTATATTTTGCATGATTTCACATGTATAATTGATATATTGCTTGCCTTCTCAGTGAATATGGGGGTTGGGAGAAAGGAGAGAATTTGATATTCAAAATGTAAAATGAAAGGAAAAGGTTATAAATAAACAAATAATAAATTAGCAAAAACCCCTTTAAAGCATACGCTATATAAAAGAAAAAAAAAATCTCATTATTTCTAAGTAGAAAATATCAAGGAATTTATATTTGCTATTATTCTATTAAAAGATATTCAGTGCTTTTTTTCATTTTCCATAACTGGTAAATACTTAGACTCTTGGATTGTGCTCTCACAACCAGAAGCATCATTATTCACCTTATATTTATTTATTTTATGAATTTCATGTGTTGTGTATAGGAGAGAATAGCCTTGCAAATCCAACTCTTATAAGTGCCATCATAAAAAGACCCCAAAGAATGAGGAATATACAAACTTATTTCAGTGCTTAGAATGAGGCCATCTTAAATATATTATGGTCTTACAACATAGCATTTTTACGCTTTCTGTTGATATTTGCTTGCATTTTGTTTTCCTTCTCAGGTTTTTTTTCTTTTCTTCCTAGATCCAATTTTTCTTGTGCAACAAGATAACTGTATAAATATGTATACACATATATAATTTAACACATATTTTTACATTCAACATGTATTAGACTACTTGTCATTTAGGGGAGGGGTGGGGAGAAGGAGGAAAAAATATGGAATAGAAAGTTTTGCAAACTTCAATATTGAAAAATTGCCCATGCATTTTTTTGGTAAATAAAAAACCTTAATTAAAAAAAATGAAAAGAAAAAAAAAAATAGATCATGGTCTTTCTAGTTCTTGGTAGTTTCTAGAAAAGAATCATTTGTTTCCCATTATCACAGCTGAATTTTGAAATTTAGATAGATTCCCCTCCTTTATGGCTTTTACCCTTTATCAGCTATAGTCAATAATTTACTATATCCCTATATTCCTCTCAAAGTATCTTTTAAGATCTACCCCTTAACATCTATGACTTTTAAGGCCACCATTTCAGTCTAGGGCAGTTGGCAAAGAGGTTTAATTAATAAATTTATATCTTTTATGTATAAAAATAAATTCTTTAAAATAAAAATAAATTCTTATATGGCAAGACTCAAATATCTGGTTCATAATTCAATAATTTTTTATTGTTGATTTTTCACTGTACTTGGATTTCGAAGTCAAAATGAATTCTTTCTTTGAATTCTACTGTCCCAAATAATTGCGGACTTAAGGATAAATTTTTTTCCAAAATCAGAAATGTTCCTTATCGCTTTCATTCATTGACAATATTTAAGACTGAGAGTTATTGTCAATGATAAAAGACAGAACATTCAAAGACGTGCACATTGAATAAAGTGTTTTTATACCTGAGTACCATGAAGAAATTTTGGAAGCAAGAAAGACAATGTATCTTATATCAAAAATGAGGGTTTTTTTTCTGAATGTTAATAAAGAGCCCCCTGAATAACACTTTTGTGTTGTCTTGTGAATTATGCCCAAACATTGTTAATTTATGGAGATTAGTCACTTTCAGGATTTGGTAGTCTTATGAGCTCTCATACATGGAAACTCTTAAGAGTATCAGGAGGCATAATATGTCAAATTCTTACCTACTGTAGTCCAGTTATATATGAATACATCATCCTTAAATAAATTTGGCTTCACTTAGGAGCTTTGTGTGTGGGCTTTCATTTCTTTGGCATAGCCATTGTTTTACCACAAAACCACTCATTTAGAAAGCATTTCTTGCCTACTAGTAAGGAAAATAAGTAAGAAGTAATGTGTCAAAGGTAGGCCTTGAATTCAGGACTTCCTGATTCTCAGGCCATCTGTAAATATACTATATATGTCCCATCTAGGATATTAGGGTATTATTCCTATAAGGGGCTTAACCCCTGCCATAATTTTCTTGATTACTTATTAAATATTGCAATTACTTTTTATTTTGTTTTCAACTAATTCCTCCCTTCTTCCCTCTTTCCTTTCCTCCTTCTCTCTCTCTCTTTCTTTCCTTCCTTCCTTCCTTCGTTCCTTCCTTCCTTCCTTCCTTCCTTCCTTCCTTCCTTCCTTCCTTCCTTCCTTCCTTCCTTCCTTCCTTCCTTCCTTCTTTCCTTCCTTCCTTCCTTCCTTCCTTCCTTCCTTCCTTCCTTCCTTCCTTCCTTCCTTCCTTCCTTCCTTCCTTCCTTCCTTCCTTCCTTCCTTCCTTCCTTCCTTCTTTCTTTCTTTCTTTCTTTCTTTCTTTCTTTCTTTCTTTCTTTCTTTCTTTCTTTCTTTCTTTCTTTCTTTCTTTCTTTCTTTCTTTCTTTCTTTCTTTCTTTCTTTCTTTCTTTCTTTCTTTCTTTTCTTTCTTTCTTTCTTTCTTTCTTTCTTTCTTTCTTTCTTTCTTTCTTTCTTCCTTTTCTCCCTCTTTCTCCTTCCCTCCCTTTTTTCTTTATTCCTACAAAATAGCACTTTATTACATTAATTCTTCTTTTGTCTATGAAGCTATTTCTACCTCAGCTACTCGAAGGTGGCTGCCAATAAATGAAGGATAACTTAAAGGGGGGCATGCTAGATTCAGAGTTAGAAGACTTGATTTTGAATCTCAGCACAAATCAAGCCAGCAGTATTTATCAAATACTTTTTATATATCCAGCATTTTATTAAGCTCCAACATTTACCAAATGTGTGCCCCTAACAAGTCACTTTTAATTTCTTTTAACTTTCCTTTTCTTATCTGTAAGATAGGAAAGGATATGCTTTTACTTGTGTCATATATCTAGTGTGGAAGATTGTACTTTTTATTGTGCAAATGTGTTGATATAATTATCATCAACTTCCTAAAAATTTCTGATGAAGTTGTTCTCTGAATGTTAAAGAGTTCCATAAAAGCTATAATTTTTCTCATAGGACTGGCTGTCCATTTTGTAAACATGGAGGTATATTCTCTATGGCTCTTTTTGCAATTCTTTCTCAACATGAAGCATTTGGTACGTGACAAAATATCTATGTTGAAATTGAATGTGATAAAGACTTGGAGGAAAGGATCAACTATCTTTTAACATTCAGGAAGTGTTTTGAGAAACTCATTGCAGCAGAATATCAACCCCATTTAATTCCTTTATGAGGCTTTACCATCAGAGAGATTAATTTCAGAAGTGTATGATCAGAGCAACATTTCCACTGATGTATGTAACTTTACAGCACTCAAAAATGTGTCAGAAGAAACAAATCGGTCTGACATGTCCAGTCAAGGATTTGTTTTAAGCAAAAACTATAGCTTGTAGGACTCTGTTACATTTTAATTTTTTTTTTTAACTGAAAGAAGGAGCCTTTGTTCACCCATCAGAAAGAACACCTGTGGAATCCTTAAGCATTTACAGACATGTCTTTAAAAGCTCATCGCTACAGTTAAGATTTAATCTATCAAAGTGGTATAAATAATGTAGACATAGCCTTAGGTGCCACTTCTTAACACAGCAGGTAGAAAAATAACTATAGTAAGAACTTCTTAGCTGAATTTCATAAAGTTCAAATAGATTGCTGTGCGGGAAGGGGAGGGGACCTGCTTAATCCTATAGTTATAGATTTCTGATTATTATTAACAATGTACTAAAATGAAGAAATGGCAAATGTCAGGGTTCTATCAGAGCTAAAAAAATATATATATATGAAAAGAAAAAGAATATGGCTTCCCATTCACTTCTTCGTATACATTCTCAAGGGAGAAGGGTATGGAAAGGGTCAAACAATTTTGTAACTTATCATTTGACCCAGTATTTCTTTTTAGAAGGTATTTTCAATTTTTGTCTTGTAATCATGAAAAAAGTATAATTTTCACTTCTAGAAATAGATATGACAGATGACTGATAAATAAAATATACATGTATTTCTTCCTTCCCTCCCTTTCTCCCTCTCCTCTCCTTCTTTCTTCTCTCACTCTCTCTCTCTTCTCTCTTTCTGTGTCTCTCTGTCTGTCTTTCTCTGTCTCTGTCTCTCCTCTTCCTCTCCCTCTCCCTCTCTCTTACTCTCTGTCTCCATTTTTTTGTTCACAGTGGGGAAGTCTTCAGTGTGGAAGCTTCTTAAACTTCTGCAGATTACTATCTACTCCAAAATATCATCTTTAAGAGTTCTTAAAACATTGTGAGATCAAGTAATTTTCTCATAGTCACATAGTCAATATTTACTAAAGGAAAGATTTATATCAAGCTTTCTGACTTCAAGACTGACCTTTTAGCCATTACCACAAGCTTTCTTTCTAATCAATATTCACTAAACACTTACTAGGAAATACAGATCCTATTCTCAATATATGTAAATTCTACTTGAGGAGATAACATATGAATAAGTGAAAAGGTAGCAAACAATATTCACCTATAAATTATAAATTCAGGCAGAACATAATTATAGAGTATGATTCCCCATTATCAAACTTTGTGTTGGCTGGCTTATTCCAACTTGCCCCTAAATCAGAAATCCAGCTTTCATTGAGAAGGAATACCACTATTCAGCTACAATTTAATTTTTCTCAATGTTTTTTGTTGTAGAGGATAGAGTACTTGAGTCCCCAAAAGTACATATTCTATTTGCAGAAAATCAGTTGTCATGATATCATTGACACTTAAACATAAAATATTTATCTAAAAATAAGATAAAAACAAGAATAATCATTTCATTTATTTAATATGAGTTAAATGAAATAATCATAAAAATATCATAGGTCATCCATGACCCTGAGCTGTCTTCCACCAATGCACTCAATGTCTAAAGGGTAAAGTTGGCAAATAACTTAATTAAATTTAAAAAACCCCAAGAATTGAGACAAAGGGGTATTAAACTTCATGTGATCATGGCAATTTAGAATTTAGAACTTTGATACTTTCAATCTCTTCAGTGATTTCCCCTTCTGGTCCTATAAATTTCCTATGTGACAAATTCATTCCTCTTCTATTCTCAAATGGACTAATCAGTGACAAACTTTTCAAATCCATAACCATTCTAACCAGGGCTGTGGTCAAGAATTACAGTATTGTGTTAGCAATCAGTTCTGTCAGCCAGAAAATTTTAATGATCATGTTTGATTTCTAAACAAGGCAGACAAGCCACACTAGTTCCTCACTCTATAGAATTCTCTATTGTTCAATAATCTCCAAATCCCTTATGGCAAAGAAACTGCAAAGTCTATCCCAGTCCCTCAGTTTTTTCTTCTCAAACAAAAAGTTGATATCAACTAACACCACAGAAGCATTTCATCTCTCCCAAGGTATGGCTAGCACTGGAAGAAAAACTTGAATTGATGCAGAATTCTGCATTCTTCCAAGGAAATTATCAATAGATTCTTTTGCTTATCAGAAAGTGCTTTTCTTTAGCCAATCATCAAAACAATGCCATTTTTCAAATCTGCAAACTTGGATTCTCATGTTTTGCCAACTGACTGGACCTTGTGATAGGTTCTCACTCATTTCCTTCAAAACTGGGTTTTTCATTGCCTCTCCTCCTGGCTTTTTAACTACTTTTCATATTGCAAATTAGAATCTCCTATGTCATTTTCCCTATTTGGCAAACTTTATTAAGTCTACCTTTCAATCAAATATAAAGCCACTAGTTCTTATTTAATCTTCCCACAACCCCATTTTTATTTATTATTTTGTTAGTTATAACCTTTACTATTTAAAACAGTTATAATAAATTAAATAATAGATCTTAATGGCCTATATCCTCTGTGCTTATTTATATTACCTCATTTGACCTTTGCAAGAAATAGGTACTGTTATTTTTGTTTTATACTATTTTTGGAGGGGAGCAAAAAATACAAGTAAAAATGAGATATGACTGAAAAAAAAATCATGACTCTCTTATTAAGGAAATTTCATTGCCAGCTAAGGAGTTTTGATTGTATGTGCTTAACAATAACATAATAATTGCAGTATTTTGAATGGTAAAAGAAAAGTTTGGATTGGAACAACCTAAGACAGAGATTATGGTTTTGGAAGAAACTTCCTGCCCCTTAAATTACCAGAAGACCATCTTTCTTAGTCATATAAGTGATGATGTAATCCAAATAAATATTCATTTTAGTTCAAGAAACATTTATTAAGCACTTGCTATGTTTATTATACTATACTGAACATAATGGATTCTAAGATAACAACAACAAAAAAAAGAACCTATGCTCTAAAGAAGTGTGTACTCTAATATAGGGCTTTTAATAATTGATATGTGAACATTTAAAAATATTTTAAATATGAATTTTATTTGTAATCATCTATAATTTATATATCTAAAATATTATTCTATGAAAGGATCTATAGTCTTCATCAGACCAACACAGGAGTCAATAACACAAAAATTGTTAAGTCACGGCTCTATAGGGATTAAACCACATATACACAAGTAAATGTGACAAGAAATAGAATGTGACAGTACAAAGCATAATGTGCTGTAATAAAATGTCAGGAAAGTAATTTTTTTGGTAGATGAATTGAGAGCTATAATAGGGTGAAGAAAGGAGGGCAAAAAAATTTCAACATAAACAAGGAGAGAATGTCTTTATAGACATGGAAAAGGGTCAAAATGAAATATGAGGAGTAGAAAAGGTACTTTATGAGAATGTAGAAATTTGTATTTTGGTTTGTTTAGAATAAATGATTTATGAAGAGGAATAAGGTGAAATTAGCTGGCCAGAACCAGATTTTGAAAAGTCTTAAATGGTGTCATAAGTAGTGTTTTTTTGAGCAGGTGGGTAACAGGGACAGATTTTCTATTCTTGAAGTGTAATGGATATCTGAAGAGATATGTGTTTTCCATCATTGATGATTTACAAATAAAATTTGCATGGTATGATAGAGGATACTTGTTCAAGTACAAGTTAACCTAGATGACCTCTAAGCTTTAAGATAACTCTGAAGATTATTTTGACACTTGTATGAAAGGTACTTTGGAGGGATAGTGAGATTGGAGGCAGTGAGACCATTTAGGAAACTTATTTTTTTAAGATAAGCAAGAACAATAAGAGATTGTGGCAATAGTATTTGAAATGAGGGAATAGACACAAGAGATAATGTGGAAGTAGAATCAGCAGGGTCTGGAAAATAATTGGATGTGGCAGGCCTGGGTAACTGGTTGGGCTGTCAACAAAATAGGAAATTCAGGATAAGTAGAATGAATCTAAAGAAGGAAGACTTGAGAGAAATATAAAGTATTTCTTCCATTATGACACCTGCAAGACAGGTAACCAAACAGCGATATTTACTTCTTCCTGAATAGGTCTGCATAATCTCAGTTTTCTAATCAGTTTCAAGGAAGGCCATTGGCTCCCAGAGGCCATTACATTTCATCACACACTTAAGCAATATGTTGATATCATGTATTATTTATTTAACAGAAGACTACAAAGATGATTTATCTTTGTAAACAGAACCAGATGATTGAGATGGGAATGTATTCTGATTTTTCTGCCTGAAGGTTCAGATGAGGTATCCAGAACTGTGAATCAAGACTACATTATGCACTTTTAGATTTAGTCAATCATTCATGTAGGGCATTTTTGTTTGAAATTTTGGACATTTCACAGTGAAATATAGTTGAGTATATCTGCTATATCTGAATAAATTATATATATATATATATATATATATATACATATATATATATATATATATATATATATATATATATTGCTTTTTGCCATTGCTTTTGCCAAAATGACTTTTCTAAATGTGTTCCATAGAAACAGAGTAACTAAAAACAACTCATTTTTCCCAAAGTGAAGAACAGAAGTTGATTTCAGGTGTTTTCTTCATTAAATTGTCTGTTGAGCTATTTTTGGGTTCAGTATTTCTGAGACTTGTATTAATAATTAAAAAGTAGCAACCATTCAACTATTTAGGTATTAACCTTGTATAAGGAAAATTAAAAAATACCCCCCCCAATTTTGGGTCTGGAAATTTTTTTTTTCTTTTTTGTAATCATCCTCTTGAAAGAAGTAAGGAAAGAATTAAACATAAGGAATATAAGTAACCAATGTTTTTTCTATTAAAAAGATAAATGATTAAAATTAAATATTAATGTAATAGCCTAACTAGCTACTTTTACAAATAAATTCATTTCAGTGAATAAAATATTTAAAATGTTATGTTTATTACTACCTATCAACCCACTTTTCTAATCTCTCCCCATATACAATCTTAAGTAGAAGTTCTATCATTTAATGAATATATATATATATATATATATATATATATATATATATATATATATATAACATAAGGTAGAAACAAATCAATATATTGAACATTGTCTCATAATGCATATATGACCCTCTCTTTTCAGCCCATCACCTCTTTCCTTAGGAGTGGAAGGTACATTTTATTGTGTGTCTTGTGAAGCCAAGATTGGCCTCTGTTTTTAAAGTTATGATCTATTTCACATAATTGTGGTCATTATTTAAGTTATTTGCCCAATTCTGCTAACTTCATTCCAGATCCTAGCTGTTTTCTACTATCTCAAACATTGTTATTTATTTTTTGACCCTAAACAAGTCAAAATAATGGTAGAAGTTGTAAAGAAGCCAACTAAAGTTTAACATCAGGGGAAAATGTCCTAACAAGTAGAATTGTCCAAATATTTTCAATGGAATGCCTTCAGAAGTGGTGGACTCCTCCTTTTGGAAGTATTAAACCAGAGGTTTGAAAATGGCAAATGGCTAGAGTAGTGATTTATTTTGAATGAGTTGGACTAGGTAGACATTAAAGACTCTAAATTCTCAAATTCTGTGATTTTTAAAGTCTCTTACATCTCTACATCTATGACTTTGTCATCATATTTACTTACTCTGCCTTGGCCTTTATATGTTTTAAAGCAACAGCTTTCTTGGGTTTCAAATCAAAGTTGACAGCTTTCTGAGTTACTTAGTATATAGGAGTTAGAAGGATATCCAAATGGAAATTATGAAAGCAACGTCAGGAAAGCTACACTAGCCACAATTAAAGTATGAAAATTAAAAACAAAAAAACAAATAAATAAACAAAAACAAAACAATACAAAAAAAACCTCAATATATTTCCCCTATCCTAAGGGAGTTTCCAATCTATTAATAGGGAATGGCATCTACATAAATCAAAATAAACCCTGGTAGAATTTGAAAATTCCTAGAACAGAGAAGCTTAAGAAACAGACATCTTGAGAAAGAGAAATCACTCCTTGCAGAGGGTTTGAGAAAATGCTTCATGGAGAAAGTAATAGCAGGGCTGAACCTTGAAGAAAGATAAGAATTTCAACTAACAGTTGTTGAGAAAATGCCTTCTGGCTATGGATGCTGGCCAGAACAACTTGATAATATAATGAACACTTGGCCTGGACTAAGGAATATTTGGGTTCAAATCTACCCTCAAACAATTATGATTTGTGTGACTCATGGAAAGTCACACTCTTTGTCTCACTTTCCTTAATTATAAAATGGGAATGATAATAATAATATCTTCTCACTGATATTTTGAGGGTCAAATGGAATATTGTAAAGTGCTTAGCATAATGTCTAGCATACAAAAGGCAGCTAATAAATAGTTCCCTCCTTCCTTCTTTCCTTCTTTCCTTCCTTTCTGCCTTTTTTCCTCCTTTCTTTCTTTCCATTTTTCCTGGAGAATAGAGATGGGAAAGAATAAAATAAGATTAAGGAATGACAAGTATTTCAAATGCTTAGAACTTGGGATTTCTGATAAGGAAGAAGGTAAAATTCTGAAAATGTAAATTAAAGTCAAATTGTGAATACCTTAATTGCTAGAATGAAAGTTTATATTTTAAATTATAAGAAAGGCTTTTAAGCATGAAAATGATACAAATCAATTAGTACACTAAGATAACCTTGATAGTGAGTGAAATATGAATTGGAGAAAGAATTAGTTAAAGATAAAACCAACTTAGTTTACAATAAACCTAATTTGACTTTTCTATCTTCTACCTAGCCCAACCTTTTTATTATGACACAAACAACCCTTGTCCTTCTTTGTTTTTTTATATATACAAAAACAATAGTATGAAAATAGTATGCTCAATGCTAAAAGTTGCACCAGTTAGAATGAACAACCAAAGATGACAGAAAACGGAGTCAACAAATGTTGACTAGGCTATGAGGACACAGACACATTGATGTATCACCATCATTTTCTAAATGACTAAAATCAATGGAAAAAAATTTGGAATTACGTAAGAAAAAGGACTAAACTATTCATCATCTTTAACTTGGACATTATACTTCTAAGTATTTTTTCCACTGATTTTTTTCAAAGAGGTAAAATAAAATCATATTTATATCAAAATGTATTTTTCATAGTAATCCATTAGAAATAAAGCCCCTACCCATTGATTGGAGAATGGCTAATCAACTGCACCATACAAATATGAAATGGTATTATTGTGATCTGTGGACAGATAAATATAAAGAATTAAGAGAATAGGACATTTGTCTGAAGTAATGTATACTAAAGAAAAATGAGCAAAAAACCTTACATATGTTACCAATGTAAATAAAAAATAATTAAAGACTAAAATTATTACTTTTTAAAATTTTATTTTTAATTTATGGAATAGAGCAAGCACTTTTATAACATAGTAGAATAAAAAAGTGATTGTATACAAAACTAAAAATTTACTCTGTACAATAAGCTATTCCTTTCAAATGTACAACAAAAATTATCATTTATGTTTTTTTTCATTTTTTCCTTCCTTCCCACCTATCAGTGATGGCTACCATTAGACACAAATAATGTGTGTGAATATGTGCAAAATATTTTATATATACTTCTATTTAACAGTTCTTTTCATATTTTTTCATATGTCCTTTATAGTTGGGTATTTATGATGGATAAAATAACTTATTTGCTAAAAGTCATTCTTAAAACAAAGGTTATGAAATTATAATAATCAGTATTGCCCCTGAATAGGAAATGACAAAATTAATTTCCCTCCTTCAGTATAGAGGTGAGATTACTGAATGAATATATAGTGTTAGATGTAGTCACTACTAGTTATTTTGACATAATTTTTTTTCTTCCTAAGGAAAGGATGGCTTGGAGATGGGTTGGGTTTATAGAAATGACTATTATACAAAAGAAAATTCATCAATAAAAATTTAAAGTTAAAAAAAATTAATAAAAATGAATGATGTGCCAAAGCTAGGAAAAGATATTTTTGTAACCTAAGCAAAGCTAGAAACTTGAGAACAACACCCCTCTGGCCTCACCCAATGAAAATCTCAGATGAACATAATTTCAGTTCTTAAAAGAGTAGGCGTGTTACAGCACACAAGATGCTTTGGGGCTTCTCTATAAAACATGCTACTTATCTCAAAGTATACCCAGGTGCTTTCCATCACATTTTTTTTTGCCATTAAAAGTACATGCATTTATTTTTTAAAAGTATTAAAAAATCATTCTCTCTTTGCATCTCTACTGTATGCTGCACCATAGGCTGCTGCCTACTTTGTCTTGACCTAGTTTCTTTTCTGAGAAGTGTTATTGCAAAAGTAGTTCCTATTTATTTTGCAAATCAAAAATTTAAAAAAAGAAAGGAAAAACAGAGTTATAATGTTTCTTTATCTTCCTCTCCCCCAGAATAATAGCACAAGTCCTTAAACAATTTTTTTTTTTAAAGTGCATTTTTGGTAAGTGCAAAATGCACTATGCATTAAATCAATGACTAATTTTAATGTCATTTACAGTTGTCTTTAAAACATCATAATTATAATCTTTATCAAAGGGGAGCTAAGTGAAATTTGAACATTAGTACTTTGATGATAAATGCAAAGCATTGTAGAAATGATTTAGGAATAAATATTTTTCTGGGTCTCCCAAAGATATGTTCGTGGTCTGGATGCTGATAGACACTACTGCCTGAAGATGTGTTTGTCAGTAACTAGTAAGTTTCTCAGGGAAGGTCTTGGCTAAGGCCAATGCAATGATTGAAGAGAGAGTCAATGATTTTTTAAATCTTTCATTCTGACTTAAATTGTCTTTTTTTTCCTCCTTTAAAGAATACAACTGATTACCTTTCAGTGCCATGTTCTTCCAAAAAATTGCTGAAAACTAAAGGTGATAAATTTGAACATTTAAAGGAAAGTAGTTTAGATGTTTTTATTTAGGAACTGCAGTTTCTATAGGCCTGGAGATTTGATATTCTCCTTTCCCCACAGAAGCCATATCAACTTTTATTTATTTTGGGATATTCAATACTCTAGACTCGACTACTCCCTAAGCCTTAATATTACAGAAGAAGCATCAACTTGCATTGATCAAAGGAGTTATCTTATGTGGAAGTTCCCTATATTAATCAAAAGTCCAATTACTAGTCTTTTCAATATTCTTTGAATTTTAGTTTAAGGCAATGATTCTGGAAATAATCTCCTTAATATGTGGCTGTCCACAGGTCATTATCAAGCAGAGCAGTTTGAAAAAGAAATATTTTAGAAATGCTAATATAATCCAAGATCATATTAAAATTTTAAACACACTTTGAGGAAGTCTAAAATGTACAGTATTATTATGGGTTGGGTCTTAGTTTACACATATGCCCCAAGTGAAAAAGAATGTGGGGCTAATGATAATATTAATGACTGGAATACCTTTGGACTGCATCATAAAGAGGCTGAAGGGTTCTGCACTGCACCACTCTGGGAAATTATTTTTTTCTAGATTCATTTCTCCAATGAGAACTCAATCTGAGTAAAAGCAATGATAGTGTATGTAAGCTGTACCCCAACACTAAGAGGAAAGAAATCCTCTTAGAGGTTTCAACAAAGTTCTTAAGAGATAGGGTCTTGGAAAAAAATCTGAATAAAGTTATTACTGATACTGGAAGACTAAGACTAACTCATTGAGTCTGTTCTCCAGAGTCACTGGAAGAGAGGGACTGAGAGACATTGGCAAACATAGTTTGTATATTTAGATCAGCAAGATTTATAGATATACAATAGTATACAAATGACTTGATGGAGAAATAGTTTTGATATAGTTTTATTTTTTGTCAATAATGGTCAAATATGTGTACATCTAGTATATGACAGTGTGCTCATTTATATGTCTGACCTTAACCAGTTGAAAGTGAATCAAGCTGATTTTCCTGCTTCAGTTAATTCTTTTATACCTTACACAATTTTCATTGCTTCTTTTTGTTGTGGTATTTAAATTTATAGTATTTAGAAAGTATGTTATTCTAAAGATATGTGCAAAAGTTATGGCTCTTAACCTTAAATCTTGTTTTCTCATTTATTTTTGTAATAATTTAAGTGTCAAATGAAAAATATCAATTTGGAAATTGGAACAATCAGAGGGCAATTATATACTTATGTATGAATAAGTATGGGAAGGTTAAAAGATCTTTCCCCAGTATGTAAAACAATGTGGAATTGTGTGGGTTTTCCATTTGATTAAAACTATTTTAGATAAAGAGAAGTAATCATTAAAAAAATATGTGTATATAAATATATACATATATATGCATACACATATATGTTTCCTTTTGTTTTTCCATACATATATATGTATATATATATATATATATATATATATATTGATAAGAAAAACATTTAATGAGGAAAAATGAAAATTAGATTGAGACCCAATATGTGTGAGAATACTTCTTTAATATTAAACACTTCATCAGCTTAAGTCAATATGTATAAAATCTCTTTTGCCAATGTAAAATATGTTAAAACTTTGTTTTTTCCAAGCTCTGAATTTGGAAAATAAATATATAATTGCGAGTGTTAATGGGTGTGCTCACCAATTAAATTGAAGCAGAATGGATTAGAAACCAGAATTTAGCAAGTTATATAGAAGAGATATACACACAGAGTTAAAATAAAGAAATGGAGCAATATCTGTTATGATTCAGCTGAAGTAAAAAAAAAAAAAAAGGCAGGAGAAGCTATTATGATTTCAGAGAAAGAAGAGGCAAAAATAGAGCTAATTAAAAATAATCAGGGCAACTACATTTTCACAAAAGGTACCATACACAATAAAGCAATATAAGAGGTCTTTACAGAAAGTTTTACATAAAAACCTCTTTTCTCAAATATATAGGAAGCTGACTCAAATTTATAAAGAGAAGAGCCATTACCCAATTGATAAATTGTCAAGGGATATAAACAGGCAGTTCAGCAGAACACATCAAAGCTACCAAAATGCTCTAAATCACTTTTGATTAGAGAAATGCAAATTAAAATAACTCTAAAGTACCACCTCATACATAAGAAATAACAGAAAAATAGATACACCAATGAACTCTTCATGGAATTGTGAACTGGTCCAACCATTCAGGAGAACAATTTGAAACTATGCCCAAAGGATTATCAAACTGTGCATACTCTTTGATTCAGCAATATCACCATTAGGTCTGTACTATTAAGAAATTAAAAAAAAAAAAATTATAGACCCCAAAATACTTTTTTTTTTTTAAAGGGTTTTAAAAATTTTATTGATGCGTTTTGTCTTTTGGACCACAATCATTTTTCTTTTCTTTTTTTTAAATTTTTATTTATAATTTTTTGACAGTATATATGCATAATTTTTTATAACATTATCCCTTGTATTCATTTTTCCAAATTATCCCCTCCCTCCCTCTACTCCCTCCCCTTGATGACAGGCAATCCGATACATTTTACATGTGCTACAATATAACTTAGATACAATATATGTGTGTAAATACCATTTCCTTGTTGCACATTAAGTATTAGAATCCGAAGTAACCTGAGTAGATAGACAGTAGTGCTAACAATTTACATTCACTTCTCAGTGTTCTTTCTCTGGGTGTAGTTGTTTCTGTCCATCATTGATCAACTGGAAGTGAGTTGGATTTTCTTTATGTTGAAGATATCCACTTTCATCAGAATATATCTTCATACAGTATTGTTGTTGAAGTGTACAGCGATCTTCTGGTTCTATTCATTTCACTCAGCAACAATTGATGTAAGTCTCTCCAAGCCTCTCTGTATTCCTGCTGCCGGTCATTTCTTACAGAGCAATAATATTCCATAACCTTCATATATCATAATTTACCCAACCATTCTCCAATTGATAGACATCCATTCATCTTCCAGTTTATAGCCACTACGAAAAGAGCTGCCACAAACATTTTGGCACATACAGGTCCCTTTCCCCTCCTCAGTATTTCTTTGGGATATAAGCCCAATAGCAGCAATGCTGGATCAAAGGGTATGTACAGTTTGATAACTTTTTGGGTATAGTTCCAAATTGCTCTCCAGAATGGCTGGATTCTTTCACAACTCCACCAACAATGTATTAGTGTCCCAGTTTTCCCACATCCCCTTCAACATTCATTATTATTTGTTCCTGTCATCTTAGCCAATCTGACAGGTGTGTAGTGGTATCTCAGAATTGTCTTAATTTGCATTTCTCTGATCAGTAATAATAACAGACAATGAGAATTGTCTGTTCATATCCTTTGACCATTTATCAACTGGAGAATGGTTTGATTTCTTATAAATTAGGGTCAGTTCTCTATATATTTTGGAAATGAGACCTTTATCAGAACCTTTAACTTTAAAAATATTTTCCTAATTTGTTACTTCTCTTCTAATCTTGTTTGCATTAGTATTGTTTGTACAGAAACTTTTTAGTTTGATGTAATCAGAATCTTCTATTTTGTGATCAATAATGATCTCTAGTTCTCCTCTGGTCATAAATTCCTTCCTCCTCCACAGGTCTGAGAGTTAGACTATTCTCTGTTCCTCTAATCTATTTAGGATCTGATTCTTTTTTTTTTTTTTTTTTTTTTTCCTGAGGCTGGGGTTAAGTGACTTGCCCAGGGTCACACAGCTAAAAAGTGTTAAGTGTCTGAGACCAGATTTGAACTCAGGTCCTCCTGAATTTAAGGTTGATGCTCTATCTACTGCGCCACCTAGCTTCCCCCTATGATCTCATTCTTTATGCCTAAATCATGGACCGATTTTGATCTTATCTTGGTATGTGGTGTTAAGTGTGGATCAATATCTAATTTATGCCATACTAATTTCCAGTTTTCCCAACGGTTTTTTCCAAATAATGAATTTTTATCCCTAATGTTGGTATCTTTGGGTTTGTCAAAGACTAGATTGCTATAGATGTACCCTTTTTTGTCCTTTGTATCTAATCTGTTCCACTGATTGACCGGTCTATTTCTTAGCCAATACTAAATGGTTTTTGGTGACTGCTGCTATATAATATAGCTTTAGATCAGGTACACTTAGACCACCTTCATCTGACTTTTTTTTCATTAGTTCCCTTGCAATTCTCAATCTTTTATTCTTCCATATGACTTTTGTTGTTATTTTTTCTAGGTCATTAAAATAGTTTCTTGGGAGTCTGATTGGTATAGCATTAAATAAATAGATTAGTTTGGGGGAGTATTGTCATCTTTATTATATTTGCTCGGCCAATCCAAGAGCACTGGATGTCTTTCCAATTATTTAAATCTGACTTTATTTTTGTGGCAAGTGTTTCATAATTTTTCTCATATAATTCCTGACTATTCTTTGGTAGATGGATTCCCAAATATTTTATACTCTCTACATTTGTTTGGAATGGAATTTCTCTTTGTATCTCCCTGTTGCATTTTGTTGGTTATATATAAAAATGCTGAGGATTTATGTGGATTTATTTTGTATCCTGCAACTTTGCTAAAATTCTGAATTATTTTAAATAGCTTTTTAGCAGAGTCTTTGGGATTCTCTAAGTATACCATCATGTCATCTGCAAAGAGTGATAGTTTGATTTCCTCATTTCCTTCTCTAATTCCTTGAATCTCTTTCTCCACTTTTATTGCCGAGGCTAGCATTTCTAGTACTATATTGAATAGTAATGGTGATAGTGGGCAACCTTGTTTCACTCCTGATCTTACTGGGAAAGGTTCCAGTTTATTTATATTGCATATTATGCTTACTGACGGTTGTAAATATATGCTCCTGATTATTCTAAGGAATAGTCCATTTATTCCTATACTCTCAAGCATTTTTAGTAGGAATGGATGTTGGATTTTATCAAATGCTTATTCTGCATCTATTGAGATGATCATATGGTTTTTATTAATTTGATTATTAATATGGTCAATTATACTAATAGTTTTCCTAATATTAAACCAGCCCTGCATTCCTGGTATGAATCCTACTTGATCATAGTGTATTATCCTGGGGATGATTTTCTGAAGTCTTTTTGCTAATATCTTATTTAAGATTTTAGCATCGGTGGGGGCGGAGCCAAGATGGCGGAGAAGAAACACACGACTCAGTGAACGTCCTCACTCCCTCACAACCAATTAGATAAATTAAGTCTCAAAATTAGCTCAGGACTGATAGATACCACAAGGACTGGAAGCACGACTTACCAGCTGAAGAGAATCTGGAGTTTCAACAGGAAAGGTCAGTTCTTAGGGGAGGAATAAGAAAGACCAGCACAGACGGTGGGGTAGGGGCACACTGCGCCCATTGCGCTGGGAGGGGCTCTGGGATCAGAGAAGCCACTGAGGTAAAGGAATCTGGCACAGGCTGTTAGCTCTTCTCTGCTAATTATTTAGCAGTTCAGAAGAGAAAGCCAAAATATTTTAAAACTCAGATTAGATTTTCCCCGGACCCTGGGGGTGACTCAGGCACAGATCTGGGCTCCAGGGGGTGTGGCCTCAGCTACCTCCTGAGAATAGTTAAGAGACTGACAAGTGGGTGGATACGGCCCAAGGCAACACACACTGCCTAGCTTAGCTGGAGGGAGTGGAACTCAGCTCCAGGAAGTCCCAGAGAAGCGGAACCTTTGAACTAGGGACCGCGGTTTCTGGCAGACACTTCCAGTTTGAGCGCAGGGGCTTCTTACGTCACCTGCTGCAGACACCCACTCCCCACCCGGACACATAGGCTGGGCTTCTTGCTGTCTTCACTATTCTACGCCCTGGAAGCACAGTAGTGCTAATCACCTCTGAGGCACTCCCAGGGAGGGGGTGGGGAACTCTCTCCCAGAGCTCTCTCTTAGCTCAGGCTCAGGAGCCGCTGCATCCATCCGGTCTGGGAGGAAGCTGGTAAAGAAGTAAATAATTTCCTACCCCAGAGACAGACCCCAAAAGATTTTTTTTAAGTATGAGCAAAAAAGCTAGAAAAACCATAGATTCCTTCTATACAGAGAAAGAGCGGGTGTCCAACCCCGAGGAAGTTGACAGCAGAGAATCAGATAACAACCTAAAGGGGAACGATTCCTGCCCCCCATCACATAACTCTCTCCTAGAAGAAGCTCTTAAAAAATTGAGGGAGATCGAAGAAAAATGGGGAAAAGAAAGGGAAGTTATGATAGAGAATAACAATGTCCTGAAATTGGAGTTGGAAAAAATAAAGAATTCACAGGAGATGCAGGGAAACAAAATTAGTGAATTAGAAAAGGTTAAAAAAACACAGGAAAGTAGGATTTCTGAATTGGAAAAGATGAAAAAGTCTCAAGAAAATAGAATTTCTGAATTGGAAAAAGAAAATAATTCTCAAAAAAAAAAAATTAGGGAAATGGAAAAAAACTCAATAGAGCAAAATAATTCATTTAAAAAGGAAATTGGGCATTTACAAAAAGAACTAAAAACTGTGAAAGAAGAAAATAACTCCTTAAAAGTCAGGATGGAACAAATAGAAATGAATGATTCACAGAGAACCCAAGAATCAGTCAAACAAAACAAAAAAAATGAGAAGCTGGAGAACAACGTCAAATACTTACTGGGAAAATCTATAGACCTGGAAAATAGATCTAGGAGAGATAATCTGCGGATTATTGGACTTCCAGAAAACTATGACCAAAAAAAGAGCCTAGATTCTATTTTACAGGAAATTATCAAAGAGAACTGTCCAGAGATAATAGAAACAGAAGGGAAAGTAGATGTGGAAAGAATTCATCGAACTCCTTCTGAAATAGACCCTAAAAAAAGAACACCACGGAATATTGTGGCTAAGCTGCAGAATTACCACACAAAGGAGAAAATCCTGCAAGCAGCTAGAAAAAAACAATTTAAATACCAAGGTGCCACAATAAGGGTCACCCAAGATCTGGCTGCCTCCACATTAAAAGATAGAAGGGCCTGGAACCTGATATTCCGAAAGGCAAAAGATCAAGGACTGCAACCACGAATGAACTACCCAGCTAAGTTTAGCATCTTTTTCCATGGAAGAAGATGGTCATTCAATGAAACAGAGGAATTCTATATGTTTCTAAGAAAAAAACCAGACTTAAACAAAAAATTTGATCTACATCCACAAGACTGAAGAGAAACAGAAAAAGGTACACAGAACCCTTGAGAACTGTAACTCTGTTGTGGGTATATAAAAAATACTCAAGGATAATTTGATTTTACTGATATAAAAGAAAAAAAGGGGGGTATGGTAAAGGGAAGGAGGTTGGTTCAGAAAAAGGGGAAGGAGTGATAAAAAGAGGGAAACTACATCCCAGGAAGAGACATAGAAAATACACCATATCTGAGGGAACTTAGTGAGGGGGAGAATCATTGTGTGAATCTTACTCTCATCAGAAGAGGCTCAAAGAGTAAATAATTAACATATTTGTTTTTCAGAGAATTTTCTCTCACCTCATTAAAAGGGGGGAGAGGAAAAGGGGAAAGGAAAAGGAGAATAAGTGAAGGGACTTGGAGGGAGGGGGGAGGGATCCTAAAAAAAAAAAAAAAAAAAAAAAGAGGGAGGGTTGCGCGTCACAAGGGGGGTCTGTAAATTAAATATCGGGGAGGGGGATCAGGGGGGTCAAGGGAAAAAAGTATAATCTGGGGATAATACGATGGCAGGAAATACAGAATTAGTAATTTTAACTGTAAATGTAAATGGGATGAACGATCCCATCAAACGGAGACGGATAGCAGATTGGATCAAAAAGCAGAACCCTACAATATGTTGTCTACAGGAAACACACTTAAAGCAGGGAGATACATACAGAGTAAAGGTAAAAGGTTGGAACAGAGCTTATTATGCTTCAGGTAAAGCCAAAAAAGCAGGGGTAGCTATCCTTATCTCAGATCAAGCAAAAGCAGAAGTAGATCTCGTTAAAAAAGATAAGGAAGGAAACTATATCCTGCTGAAAGGTAGCATAAATAATGAAGCCATATCAATACTAAACATATATGCACCAAGTGGTATAGCATCTAACTTTCTAAAGGAAAAGTTAAGAGAACTGCAAGAAGAAATAGACAGTAAAACTATAATAGTGGGAGATCTCAACCTTGCACTCTCAGATTTAGACAAATCAAACCACAAAACAAACAAGAAAGAAATTAAAAAAGTAAATAGAACATTAGAAAAACTAGGTATGATAGACCTTTGGAGAAAACTGAATGGCAATAGGAAGGAATATACTTTCTTCTCAGCAGTTCATGGATCCTATACAAAAATTGACCATATATTAGGACATAAAGATCTCAAAATTAAATGTAGGAAGGCAGAAATAATAAATGCCTTCTTCTCAGATCACAATGCAATAAAAGCTACATTCAGTAAAAAGTTAGGGGTAAATAGACCAAAAAGTAATTGGAAACTGAATAATCTCATCTTAAAGAATGACTGGGTGAAAGAGCAAATTATAGAAACAATTAACAATTTCACCCAAGATAATGATAATGATGAGACATCATATCAAAATCTTTGGGATGCAGCTAAAGCAGTAATAAGGGGAAATTTTATATCTTTAGAGGCTTATTTGAAGAAAATTGAGAAAGAGAAGATTAACGAATTGGGCTTACAACTTAAAAGGCTAGAAAAAGACCAAATTATAAACCCCCAACCAAAAATTAAACTCGAAATACAAAAATTAAAAGGAGAAATCAATAAAATTGAAAGCAAAAAAACTATTGAACTAATAAATAAAACCAAGAGTTGGTTTTATGAAAAAGCCAATAAAATAGATAAACCTTTGGTAAATTTGATCAAAAAAAAAGAAAGAGGAAAATCAAATTGATAGTCTTACAAATGAAAAGGGGGATCTTTCCACCAATGAAGAGGAAATTAGAGAAATAATAAGGAGTTACTTTGCCCAACTTTATGCCAATAAATTTGATAACTTAAGTGAAATGGATGACTTTCTCCAAAAATATAGGCTCCCTAGATTAACAGAGGAGGAGATAAATTGCTTAAATAGTCCCATTTCAGAAAAAGAAATAGAACAAGCTATTAATCAACTCCCCAGGAAAAAATCCCCAGGGCCAGATGGATTCACATGTGAATTCTACCAAACATTTAAAGAACAATTAGCCCCAATGTTATATAAATTATTTGAAAAAATAGGGGATGAAGGAGTCCTACCAAACTCCTTTTATGACACAGACATGGTACTGATACCTAAACCTGGTAGATCGAAAACTGAGAAAGAAAATTATAGACCAATCTCCTTAATGAATATTGATGCTAAAATCTTAAATAAGATATTAGCAAAAAGACTTCAGAAAATCATCTCCAAGATAATACACTATGATCAAGTAGGATTTATTCCAGGAATGCAGGGCTGGTTTAATATTAGGAAAACTATTAATATAATTGACCATATTAATAATCAAATTAATAAGAACCATATGATCATCTCAATAGATGCAGAAAAAGCATTTGACAAAATCCAACATCCATTCCTACTAAAAACTCTTGAGAGTATAGGGATAAATGGATTATTCCTTAGAATAATCAGGAGTATATATTTAAGACCGTCAGTAAGCATAATATGCAATAGAAATAAACTGCAACCTTTCCCAGTAAGATCAGGAGTGAAACAAGGTTGCCCACTATCACCATTACTATTCAATATAGTACTAGAAACGCTAGCCTCGGCAATAAGAGCCGAGAAAGAGATTCAAGGAATTAGAGTAGGAAATGAGGAAATCAAACTATCACTTTTTGCAGATGACATGATGGTATACTTAGAGAACCCCAAAGACTCTGCTAAAAAGCTACTAGAAATAATTCAAAATTTCAGCAAAGTGGCAGGATACAAAATAAATCCACATAAATCCTCGGCATTTTTATATATCACTAACAAAATGCAACAGCAAGAGATACAAAGAGAAATTCCATTCCAAACAAATGTTGAGAGTATAAAATATTTGGGAATCCATCTACCGAAGAAAAGTCAGGAATTATATGAGAAAAATTACAAAACACTTGCCACAAAAATAAAATCAGATTTAAATAATTGGAAAGACATTCAGTGCTCTTGGATAGGCCGAGCGAATATAATAAAGATGACAATACTCCCCAAACTAATCTATTTATTTAGTGCTATACCAATCAGACTCCCAAGAAACTATTTTAATGACCTAGAAAAAATAACAACAAAATTCACATGGAAGAATAAAAGGTCAAGAATTGCAAGGGAACTAATGAAAAAAAACTCAGAGGAAGGTGGTCTAAGTGTACCTGATCTAAAGCTATATTATATAGCAGCAGTCACCAAAACCATTTGGTATTGGCTACGAAATAGACCGGTAGATCAGTGGAACAGATTAGATACAAAGGACAAAAAAGGGTACATCTATAGCAATCTAATCTTTGACAAACCCAAAGATTCCAACATTAGGGATAAAAATTCATTATTCGGAAAAAACTGTTGGGAAAACTGGAAATTAGTATGGCAGAAATTAGATATGGATCCACACTTAACACCATATACCAAGATAAGATCAAAATGGGTCCATGATTTAGGCATAAAGAGGGAGATAATAAATAGATTAGAGGAACAGAGGATAATCTACCTCTCAGACTTGTGGAGGAGGAAAGAATTTATGACCAGAGGAGAACTAGAGATCATTATTGATCACAAAATAGAAGATTTTGATTACATCAAACTAAAAAGTTTCTGTACAAATAATACTAATGCAAAAAAGATTAGAAGGGAAGTAACAAATTGGGAAAATATTTTTAAAAACAAAGGTTCTGACAAAGGTCTCATTTCCAAAACATATAGAGAACTGACCCTAATTTATAAGAAACCGAACCATTCTCCAATTGATAAATGGTCAAAGGATATGAACAGACAATTCTCAGAGGAAGAAATTGAAACTATATCCACTCACATGAAAGAGTGTTCCAAATCACTACTGATCAGAGAAATGCAAATTAAGACCACTCTGAGATACCACTACACACCTGTCAGATTGGCTAAGATGACAGGAACAAATAATGAAAAATGTTGGAGGGGATGTGGGGAAACTGGGACACTAATACATTGCTGGTGGAGTTGTGAAAGAATCCAGCCATTCTGGAGAGCAATCTGGAATTATGCCCAAAAAGTTATCAAACTGTGCATACCCTTTGACCCAGCAGCGCTACTACTGGGATTATATCCCAAAGAAATACTAAAGAGCAGAAAGAGACCTATATGTGCCAAAATGTTTGTGGCAGCTCTTTTTGTTGTAGCTAGAAACTGGAGGATGAATGGATGTCCATCAGTTGGAGAATGGTTGGGTAAATTGTGGTATATGAAGGTTATGGAATATTATTGCTCGGTAAGAAATGACCAGCAGGAGGAATATAGAGAGGCCTGGAGAGACTTAAATCAACTGATGCTGAGTGAAATGAGCAGAACCAGAAGATCACTGTACACTTCAACAACAATACTATATGAGGATGTATTCTGATGGAAGTGGAAATCTTCAACATAAAGAAGATCCAACTCACTTCCAGTTGATCAATGATGGACAGAGGTAGCTGCACCCAGAGAAGAAACACTGGGAGGGGAATGAAAATTGTTAGCACTAATATCTGTCTGCCCAGGTTGCATGTACCTTCGGATTCTAATGTTTATTGTGCAACAAGAAAATGATATTCGCACACATGTATTGTACCTAGACTATATTGTAACACATGTAAAATGTATGGTATTGCCTGTCATCGGGGGGAGGGAATAGAGGGAGGGGGGGTAAATTGGAAAAATGAATACAAGGGATAATATTATAAAATATATATATATATATATATATAATAAAAAAAAAAAAAAAAAAAGATTTTAGCATCAATATTCATTAAGGGAATTGGTCTATAATTTTCTTTCTCAGTTTTCGATTGACCTGGTTTAGGTATCAGTACCATGTCTGTGTCATAAAAGGAGTTTGGTAGGACTCCTTCATCCCCTATTTTTTCAAATAGTTTATATAACATTGGGGTTAATTGTTCTTTAAATGTTTGGTAGAATTCACATGTAAATCCATCTGGTCCTGGGGATTTTTTCTTGGGGAGTTGATTAATAGCTTTTTCTATTTCTTTTTCTGAAATGGGACTATTTAAGCAATTTATCTCCTCCTCTGTTAATCTAGGGAGCCCATATTTTTGGAGGAAGTCATCCATTTCACTTAAGTTATCAAATTTATTGGCATAAAGTTGGGCAAAGTAACTCCTTATTATTTCGCTAATTTCCTCTTTATTGATGGAAAGATTCCCCTTTTAATTTGTAAGACTAACAATTTGATTTTCCTCTTTCCTTTTTCTGATCAGATTTACCAAAGGTTTATCTATTTTATTGGCTTTTTCATAAAACCAACTCTTGGTTTTATTTATTAATTCAATAGTATTTTTACTTTCAATATTATTGATTTCTCCTTTTAATTTTTGTATTTCAAGTTTGATTTTTTTGTTGAGGGGTTTTAATTTGGTCTTTTTCTATATTTTCTATATTTTTCTATATTTTCTATATTTTCTATGCTTCTTTCTGGGATGTAGTTTCCCTCTTTTAATCACTCCTTCCCCTTTTTCTGATACTACCCCCTTCCCTTTACTACTCCCCCCCTTTTTTTTATATCAGTAAAATCAAATTATCCATACGGACTTTCTATATATCCACAACAGAGATACTGTTCTCAAGGGTTCTGTGTACCTTTTTCTGTTCTCTTCAGTTTTGTGGATGTAGATCAAATTTTTTGTTTAAGTCTGTTTTTTTTCTTAGAAACAAATGGAATTCCTCTGTTTCATTGAATGACCATCTTCTTCCATGGAAGAAAATGCTGAACTTAGCTGGGTAGTTTATTCTTGGTTGCAATCCTTGATCTTTTGCCTTTCGGAATATCAGGTTCCAGGCCCTTCGATCTTTTAATATGGAGGCAGCCAGATCTTGAGTGACCCTTATTGTGGCCCCTTGATATTTGAATTGCTTTCTTCTAGCTGCTTGCAATATTCTTTCCTTTGTGTGGTAATTCTGCAGCTTAGTCACAATGTTCCGTGGAGTTTTTTTTTTTTTTTTTTTTTTTTTTTTTTTTAGGGTCTTTTTCAGAAGGTGTTTGATGAATTCTTTCCAAGCTTATTTTCACTTGTATTTCTATTATCTGTGGACAGTTCTCTTTGATGATTTCATGTAAAATAGAATCTAGGCTCTTTTTTTGTCATAGTTTTCAGGAAGTCCAATGATCCGCAGATTATCTCTCCTAGATTTATTTTCCAGGTCTATAGATTTTCCCAGTAAGTATTTGATGTTATTCTCCAGCTTTTCATTCTTTTTGTTTTGTTTGACTGATTCTTGGGTTCTCAATAAATCATTCATTTCTATTTGTTCTGTCCTGATTTTTAAGGAGTTATTTTCTTCATTCACAGTTTTTAGTTCTTTTTGTATATGCCCAATTGAGTTTTTAAATGAATTATTTTGCTCTATTGAATTTTTTTCCATTTCCCTAATTTTTTTTAGAAAATTATTTTCTTTTTCCAATTCAGAAATCCTACTTTCTTGAGACTTTTTTTTATCTTTTCCAATTCAGAAATCCTACTTTCTTGAGACTTTTATCTTTTCCAATGCAGAAATCCTACTTTCCTGAGACTTTTTTTATCTTTTCCAATTCAGAAATCCTGCTTTCCTGTGATTTTTTAACCTTTTCTAATTCACAAATTTTGTTTCCCTGAATCTCCTGTGAATTCTTTATTTTTTCCAACTCAAATTTCAGAATGTTGTTATTTTCTATCATAGCTTCTCTTTCCTTTCCCCATTTTTCTTCAAACTCTCTTAATTTTTTAATAGTCTCTTCTAGGAGAGAGTTATGTAATGGGAGACAGGTATCGTTCCCCTTTAGGCTGTTATCTGCTGACTCTCTGCTATTAACTTCCTCAGGGTTGGATACCCACTCTTTCTCTGTGTAGAAGGAATCAATAGGTCTCTTTAGCTTTTTACTCATATTTTAAAAATCTTTTGGGGTCAGTTCTTGGGGTAAGAAATTACTTATTTATTCTTTACCAGCTTCCTCGCAGACCATATGGATGCAGTGGCTCCTGTGCCTGAGCTAAGAGAGAGCTCTGGGAGAGAGTTCCTCTCCCCCTCCCTCGAAGTGCCTCAGAGGTGATTAGTACGGCTGAGGCTGAGCTATGAGGGTTACCCAGTGAAGGACCATGCTGTGGAGACTTCCCTGAGGTTTAAGACTGTTAGGATTACTAGGTGAGAATTCAGGTTGTCTGGACAATTACAAGGTGAGAACTCAGGTTGACTTGACAGTTCTCTGGCTCAGACCTGTAAAGGGAGTTTACACCTTAGGAATCCTAGAAGGAGCAAGCTCATTGGTTGAAGTGGTTCTTCCCAGAAGCCCTTGCATTATCCCACGCCCATTCTCTGAGAGGATAAAAGAGGACACCACTCCAGAGATAGGAGAAGTCTCTGCATTACATCAGGCCTGACGGGGCTCTCTGCAGGAAGGGAAGTCACTTCTCTGGACAAGAGTTAACATTTTACATAAAATTTATAATTGGTTTCATATTCCACTTTATCCTTTCAACAACCTTCTTAGATAGTTACTATCTAAGGGTCTCTAGAGGGTCTCAGGATCAGTCAGACTCAGGAATAATCAAAATTCTTAGTCTTTAGAGGGAGAAGTGAAGGAGTCAGGCAAGCTGCCATGCGGCTTACCAAAGATGAATCCTGGACTCTGAATTCTGGAGTCTCCATCCAACCTCTCTTGTCCTGTTCTTACCTCCAAGTGACTCCAACTTCTCTCTCTCAGCCCTCCAATCCTTGACTATGATTACCTCACCACCATACATTCAGCAACTACTGATAATGAGGAGAAGCATCACATCACTATCTCATCTAAAAATATGTATATAGAGCCATTATCTCACATTGATTAGGTAATTAGCCTGCTGTCTGATTCAAGCATACCTTTTTCAGAATTTCAGCCCTCTACATAAGACTGAACAGTAAAGGTGACACAAAGCCCAGCCAATGCGTCCCGTGGGGCATGAATATCAGCAGCTGATGTGAAAAGCCCCTGTTCTCAATCTTGAAGTGTCTGCCCAGAAACCAAGGTCCCTATTTCAAAGGTTCTGCTTCTCTGGGACTTCTGTGGCTGAGTTCCACAGCCTCCAGCCAAGCCAGGCACTATATGAATTATATGTTGCCTTGTGCTGTGTCTCCACTTTTCAAGCTCTTAACTACCCCAAGGTGAAGCCCCAGACAGTAGATGGAGGCTTCACTGCCGCACTGAGATCTGTTAGGTCACTTCTGGATTGGGGTGATTCTAGGATCAGTCTTTATATTTTAAAGTGACTTGATTTCTCTTCTGGACTGCTGTTTTCTAAGCAGAGAAGAGCTATCAGCCTGTGCCAGATTCTTCTATCTCAGTGGCTTCTCTGATCCCAGAGTTCTCCCCATCCCGATCAGCACAGTGTGCTAGCATCTCACCCTGTCTGTGCTGGCCTTTTTTTTTCCTCCCCTGGGAACCGACCTTTTCTGGTGAAACTCCAGATTCTCTTCAGCTGGTAAGTCGTGCTTCCAGTCCTTGTGGTTTCTATCAGTCCAGCATTATTTTTGAGGCTGATTTAACTAACTGGTATTGAGGGAAGAAGGGAGCTCACAAAATCGTGTGTATCTTCTCCGCCTGACCCAAAAATACTTACAGCAACTCTTTTTGTGGTATCAAATCATTGGAAATTGAAGAGATATCCATCAAGTGGAGAGTGACTGACTGAATAAGTAGCATGCATATAATTGTAATGAAACATTATTGTCCTATAAGAAATGCTGAGGGGAAAATGATTCCAGGGAAAAAAAAAAAAAACAAAACAAAACAATAACAACAACATGGGAAAGATAATATGAATTAGTGCAGAGTAAAATGAGCAGAATCAGAAGATCATTGTACATAGTAACAGCAATATTGTGATGAAGATCAACTATAAATAAAAAATTGTTATTCTGATTGATAAAATGATCCAAGACAATTCCAAAGCAATAATGAAAAGTCCTATCCACTTCCAGAGAAAAAAGTAATGAACTGAGTGCATATTTAAATATGGTTTTCTTACTATCTTCATTTTTCTTGTCTTTTGTGGACCATGGCTAATATTCAAATATATTGTGGAATTTCACCTTTATTCTTCATATCATATTGTTTGCTTTCTCGGTAGATAGAAAGATTTACAAAGGGAAAGGGAAAGAACATGAAACAAATTTTAAGGATAGATTTACATACACACACACACACATACACACATATACATACACATTTGTATAAATATGTATGTATATACACATAAGTATATGAATGTGTATTTATATATGTGTTTAAGTACTATATAATAAGGAATTAAGATATATAGATATATATCCATATCTATCTATCTATCTTAATTTATATGTGTAGATGTATTGTGTAGTCTTATAAAAATGCTACTATATTATTTCCTTATTTGGATAGGAAATAAGATAATAGCACTTTTATTATTGTAAAATACATCCACATATTATATGCACATGTACATAATATATGCATGCACACTGACACTTTGAGTTGTTCCTATTGATAGAATGATGAATTCTGATCCATATATCAGTAGACTAAGAAACAGGATTTTTCTCTATCACATTGTAGCATAACATTGCCTCATACATTATCATGTAAATTTTTTAAATGAATCCAAAAGGTGGAGATAAACATGCTTCTATGACCTGGCAATATACCTGATTTAAAATACTTCAAAAAGCTATGTATTATAAACAAGTTTTGATTTGGAAAAATATACTTTTCATAAAAATATGAAATATTAAGTTCAATGAAAGAATAAAATCATGATAGTTAATGAATGTTTGTTAAAATCTTATGAGCCCATTGACAAATCTTGTAAAATGTTAAATGATATATTATATATTAAGAGATATATATGATATAAATATTTGTAGAGTTTGGCATAACTTGTTTTCTTTCCCCCTTTGTCACAACTAATTTGCACACCATGGTAAAATAGAGATCCAAATGGCACTAATAGGATTGGTCATTTTGCTCAAGATTCAGTATTATATCCATTCAATTAACTTTATTTCTGCCTATAGATTTACTCACACTATCCTACAAATAGATGATACCCAAAGAGATATATTAACTGATTATTGATGCATTACTCATTGTTATTTATCCACTAAAATTCCAGACTGACATTTCATCATTATATGGAGGTGTTAATGCATTCTTGAAGACTTTGCTGTGGAGTGAAAGGTGAATCCTGCCAAGTTGGAAAGATATGGAAAACAGATTCAATGGTAGAATATCACTTTGAGAGTTAACAATGCAATTGATTATCAAGTGATTACATGGTAGAAGCAACAATTCTTGAAGGCCATTTACTAACTTATAGGAGAATTGATATCTTTATCAGTGAAGAAGGCCACTACCAGTGTGAGACTTACAGGATGTTGCTTTCAAGTATCAACATCCAAAAGGGCATCCTTTGCTCTCACAATGATGTGCTTCTTCCCTGGAAGCAAATTTGCACTCAATGGATAATTTTTTCTTACACTATTTCTCAGCTATGGCAACTATTGCTCATATTGCTATCCTAAGACTCCAAGCATTGTGAAGTTCCTCTATTGATTCCTCCTTTCCTCACCACCATCCCTCAGGTTCTCTCAAGGATTGTGTGGGGGACTGAAGAGAGGTTCTTTTACATATTAGCGTGCCATTTTCTACTTTGCCCTACTACCATTCCACTTTTCCATTATTCCCTCCCCAACCTTGTCTCAATTGTTTGTGCTTCAGGTAAAAAATATTCCTAGTTATGACCCTACCCAAACTTACAGAAATAGAAACCCTCTTAAAAGCAAGTAAGTAGGAATGCTATTATATTTATTTCATGCTTATGCTTTCATTTTCGTAATGATGATGATGATGATGATAAGTAATAATAATAATAATAATAATAATAACTAATACTTTCTAGTGCCTACTTCATGCCAACAGCATGTCAAATACTTTACAAATATCTCATTTGATCTTCACAACAACCTGGACGTCAGGTGCTATCATTATTCCCATTCCACAGAGGAGGACCCTGAGATAAATAAAAATTAGTGACTTGCTCAAGTTCATATAATTAGTTAAATGTCCAAGACAATATTTGTACTCAGGTCTTTCTAACTCCAGATCCAGTGTTCTATCCACTGTACCATCCTCCAAGGAGGAGCTTTCTCCACCAATTTACAAGCATCTTATTTTTCACCTGACTACATTAGCTTTTCTCTGACATTTCTCCAATGTGTCACAGCATCAGTTACCTTCTCTGCTTTTCATAAGGAAATACTGTATCTAATCTCATATCTGCCACTTATTTGCTATGTCACCTTTAACAAGTCAATCCAACTAATAAATAAAATTTATTAAATATCTTCTATGTGCAAATTATCATGTTAAGCTTAGGGGTTCAAAGACAAAAAATGAAATAGTTTATATTAAGACTTAAACTTTTTCCACTTGTGACCTGAGAAATTTTTATGTGAACCCAAGTATATAAGAATATAAAATAGTTATACAGATCAAACATTTTCTGATCATAAATCATGTTTGAAATCTCTATATTCAGTGATGAGACCCAATATGAAGTCACATCATGTATAAGTTGATATACTTAAGAAGCAAAATGCACATAAATAAGTTATTAGAAATATAAAAGCAAAAGGAATAAAGGTCTTTTTTGATGGAAATGATTTAACAACTGATATTTGTGTAGAAATCTCTTTTTTTATTTTAAAGGAAATAATGGTTTTTAAGAGGAAGAATTGAAATGAATGACTTCTAGAGATATAGCACAATCTGTGCTAAAACAATCAGATGATAAATGGAATATCCAAGTTAAGGAGGGTAAAATATCAGTTTGGTTAGATCAGAGAATTCATGAAGAATGGCACATGAGCTAGGAAAGGAATGTTGTAAGCAAGTATAATTCTCAGTTTTCCCATCTGAAAAATGTTGGCATTTGTCCAGAAGATTTCTAACCATCCCTTTTAAGTTTAACATTTTGGAATTCTTTGTATTTAAGTGTTCAGCAAATATTTATTTTCTTTTATTGGACATTTTCAAATATATTTTTCCAATAACATGAAAAAGTAATTTTTAACACTTTTTTATTTTGAGTTTCAAATTCTCTCCCTTTCTCTTAACTTCCCTTCCCTTACTGAGAAAGCAAACAATTTGATATAGATTCTACATGTATAGTCTTATAAAACATTTCCACATTAGCCATGTTGTGAAAGAAAAATATAAAAAAGAAGTTAGAGAAAACTATGCTGTGATTGATCCACATTCAGATTCTATCACTTCTTTTTTCCGGGCGGGGAAAGCTTTTTTCATCAGAAGAATTATCCTGGATCATTGTACTGCTAAGAATAGCCAAATCATGCAGTTTCTTATTGCATAATATTGCTATTATCATGTATAACATTCTCCTGGTTCTTCTCACTATCCTTTCAGCAAATATTTCTTAAGCACTAACTGTATACAAATCACCCTAGATATGCTTAAGTAGCTAATAATTCCATCATCCTTTGAGTTGTAGGACAATTTTCAACAAGTACTCTCCAGAGGTCCTCATTCTCAAGAGATTTGGAGCAGTATGAAGAAGCATGGGCAAACATAAACAAGACACCTCCAGATACCCATGCAGAAGAAATCACCCTTAAGAAGAAACAGGTATGTTGGTTGGCTTTCCTGTAGCAAGAAAAATGATGATTAGTTACCTGTTAGGACTGGAATGTCAGAAATATTGAATAAGCACTTAAGCTAAGAATAAAAATTCTAAACTGCAGCCCCACCTTCAGATTCTTTTTGGAGAGGAGTGAATTAAGAAAAAAGATGGTTACCAAGAAAAGATCAAGGTATGTATGGTTAATTTGACTTTTAATCCTTTTGAAGTATAGGCTTAGCTTAAAACATTTTTTTTCCTTTTACTTGTTTTCTTAGGAAGTTTTTTTGGCTTCCAGATCAACTAACCTGAATCTTGATACACTGAAAATGAGAAGCTTCCTACAATAACCTTTTGGGTCATTGGATTTTAGGTCTTTTTTTTTTTTTTTCAAATTAACTTTGAGCCCAGTTCTTAGATTTATGTCACTTTAGCTTGAATGAGAAATTCATATAAGCTTTGTTGTTAAGATTGTTATCCTTTGTTCTCAAAGAGGAGCAAAATTATATCACTGTTTTAGAGTCGTTTTAGTGTATCCAATTGTAGCTGATCGGAACAATATGAAATCAGAGTGTTCTACCACAAATGGGGCACAAATAGTTAATGTGAACATTTGGGGTGGGTTTTCTAAATTTGTGCATTTCACATTTCTTTTGAGCTATTTCAGTTCTGCTTTGCTAAGAGAGCACCGCACCTTCTCTGAGGAGGGTACACCATGGGGAGAAGTCCTGTGCCAGTATCCCCTATATTTTGTAATTCCAAAGTTCTTAAGAGAGACATTGTGGGTGTCCTTATATTGTTTTTTTCTGACCACCATGTGAGTTCTTGCCCTGTATGAGTTCTCCCTAAAATAGTTTCTCTGACAGTTGTGTATTTGGCTTTAGAACAATATGACCAGTCCATGGAGTTTGAATGCGTAGTAATTTAGTTTCAGAAAGGAACTCTGTGTCTGCTTCTTGATCCCACTGAGTGATCGTCATAATTTTCCCAAGACAATTCAAATAAAAGTGATTCAGTTTCCTGGAATGACACTGTCTAGTTTTCAAAGGTAAAAAATTAGGTCCCCACAATGAGTGTGTAGATCTACAGTTTGGTTAAACAGTCTAATACCTTTCCTCTCTAATACTTTTCTTTTCATCAGAAATAAATTCACTTGTTTCACTGAATGCCCATCTTCTTCCCTGAAAGATAATGATCAGTTTAGCTGGATAGTTGATTCTTGACTGCAATCCAAATTCCTTTGCCTTTATCAGATACCAGGCCATTTGATCCTTTAAGGTAGAAGCTGCTAAGTCCAGGGTAAACCTGATTATGGTTCCTTAATATTTGAATTGTTTCTTTCTGGCTGCTTGAAATATTTTTCCCTTGATCCAATAATTCTGAAACTTAGCTGTGATGTTACTTAGAATTTTTATTTAGAGGTCTCTTTCAGGGTGTGATAAATTAATCCTTCTATGGCTCTTTTACCTTTTGGTTCTAGGACATCAGGGCAGTTTTCCTTAATGATTTCCTGAAAGATGCTGCCTAGGCTCTTTTTTTCCATCATCATGGTTTTCAGGAAGTCCAATAATCCTTATATTGTTTTTCCTAGATCTATCTTCTGGGACAATTGTTTTTCCAATAAGGTATTTACGTTTTCTTCTATTTTTTTTTTCTTTCTTTTTTTGATTTTGTTTGACTGATTCTTGATGTTTCATGGAATCATTTATTTCCATTCATTCAATTCTAATTTTTAATGGATTATTTTCTTTAATTGGCTTTTTTATCTCCTTTTGTATTTAGCCAATTGAATTTTAAATGAGTTAAAACAACTTCAATCGATTTTTTTACATTTCACAAATTCTGTTTTTCAAGGAATTGTTTTCTTTTACCATTTTGTCAAATGTATTTTCTAAGTAGTTATGTGATTTTTCCATTTCACTAAATTTATTTTGTAAAATATTTTATTATTAAATTTTGTGAAATATTTTGTAAGGAGTTTTCTACAGATAATTTGTTTCCTTTTTAAAACCTCTTGCAAAGTTCTCATGTACTTTCCCCATTTTTCTTCTAACTCTCTTTTAAGATCCTTTTGAATTCTTCCAAGGGAGCCTTATGATATGGGGACCAATTCATATCACCCTGTGGGGCTTCATCTGGAGATGATCTGTCCCTGGGGTTTGAAATCTATTCTTCTCTTTCTGCAGAAAAACTATTTATGGTCAGAGTTTTCTTTTCTTTTTTGCTCACTTTTTTAAAAAGTATGTGGTCTGCTTTTAGGGCACAAGGGAGACTGCCCAATCTTCCTTTACAGGCCAGAGAGGCTGCCCTGGGTTGGTGCTGACTAACTTCTGGTGCTAGGTAGGCGTGTCCAGGTCTCACAATATTCTGGGTTTCAGGGGCTCACTATTTACCTTTTGTATTTGTGTTGGATGTCTTACAGCTAATCTGCTGGTTTATTGGCTTGTCTGCAGGACAGAGTAGCCCATACTGCTGAAGATTCCTCCTCCTAGGCTCCCCAGTGCATGGATCCCACACCCCCTGGGTCTCTGTACTGCCTACACTCAGCCTCCCTCTATGACTGATTGAAATAGACCTTTTCTGAAGTTTTTTCCAAAATATCTTCTGCTGGAAATTTGTTATACTCAAAATATTGTGGGTTCTGTCACTTCAAAACCAGTTCATAGGATTAATTGCTGTTAATTTGAGGGACATCTGAGAGAGCTCAGATAAAGATGTGTCTCCTCTCCACCATTTTCATTCCAGCCCCCTTAAAATTTTCTTTAGATCCATCCCAATACTGAGTTAGCGCTGACAATTCATGTGTCAGCCACATTGTCAATGTGTGCATCCTTCAAGAATATACTACCAAGATAAGTGAACTTATACATAGCACATCAAATGTAATCAATGGTTCCACATATGGATGTTATGGTATGAGTTGATGAAACACCTGTGTTTTTTTTGGTGCAAATTATTAAGTAAAATATAGCACCTATAAAGGCTTTTTAATATATCACTATATATCACAAATATCATTCAAATGTGTTTGATGAGGGCAGGCAGGTGCTCTAATTTGAAATTACACTATGCTGATTGCATTATACCCTGGGACATTCTGAAGAGATTAAGATTCAATATCTCTTAAAATAGTTTAGAATAACTATCCACATTGGAAGAACCAAGTAGCTGAAGAATACTTATTGTCTAAACTCTGCTATGCAATTACTGGATGACTTATAAAATTGGACATTGACAATAAGTTAAACTGAGGTTTGAAAAGAAGAGGGGGAAATGACTGGAAAACTTTGGAAAAAATGTAAAATTATTTTAATGACCCTCTAAGCTTCTTCCTGAGACAAAAGCTTTTCTTTTTAATGAAAACAGTCTTCCTTCCAGTGTTATTGTATGTGTACAAGTGATGAAAAATTATAAACTCTGAGGATTAGAGTTAGGATTCATCTCACAGGCAATAGAAGAGTCATTCGAGAATTTGAGCAGTTCCTTGCTTGGAATATTAAAAACAAGGAATTGTGTCAGAATAGTTTAAGAGATAGTATCAAATATTTTTCTGGATAGTATTTATGAGTGAGGGATGTGCAATAGACTGCCCAAATGTCTCCTAGTATTCCCTTCATGTCAAAACATGAGAAAAGCTTTTAGCTTGTTGAATATCTTCCATCCTGCCAATCATAAATTACCAGGAGGATGTAGAAAAAATCACACAGTATAGAAAATGTCAGGGGGATGTGACCTTTATAAGAAGAAATTTTACCCACTTGCTGAGATCATAGATCTATTGGACTATTAGGGTATTACATTTTATGAGCAACACGTTATAATTTTTTTTTTAAATATCATTCTGCCTATTGGTATAATGGCAAGATGGGACCTGCCAAATTGCAAAGAATTATTCCATGTTAGAGAACAAGAAGTTTATGCAAATATGCACATTGCTATAATGATTCAAAAATAATTAGTTTAATTTTTAAATTGCTTAATGTTTAATGATGCTTAAAACAATGACTTAAGACTTTAATTAAGCAAAGGAAGCCAAAGTAAACTATGAAAGCAAAAGGAATCTTAGGAAGATAGTATTTTGATTTTTCTGCTGTATGACAGCTTTCAAGGTTTATTTAAATTCAAATAAACAATTTAATGAAATCCAGAAATAGAAATATAATTAAAGTGATAGTGAATATACAAGAGTTGGAAGTATATAATATTTTAAGAGGAGACAAAGAAAATATAATTATTTTTATTCTTGTTAAGATAGTGTATGCTCCCCTTTGCTTGCCTATAATAGTAAATCAGCTAAATAGAATTCAGGGCTCAGTTCACATCATCTCTGATACTCCCATAGATTTCCTCTAAGTGCAAGGTCCTTTTAACAAGTAGGAGTGTCAATCTTGAATCAGCTCTTCAGAGGTGAAGAATTGCTACCTAGCAGGAGAATGAAGAAAACCCAGTATGTATCACTGAAACAAGTAATCTAGGCAGATGTGCTGAGAATTTCTCATCTCCCCTTGGTTATGCTATTAGATTGAATGTAATGAAGACAGCAGTGTTTTTCTTTTTCTTTCATGGATCTATTCTCAGGAGCTGTAACAAAAAAAGCTAATTATTTCAAGTAGCAAAAGTAGTAAAAAGCATATTCATCTGCTTTTGTGCATTCCTGAAGGCTGGCTTTATTTTTGCTGGTCAGATGGACTGTCTTTGGAGAGAATTCTTCTGTTCTGAGTGTATTCTGGCTTTCGGCCTAACTAAGTTTCTTTAACAATACTAAACTTTTCAGTTCCCCACCTCCATGCAGTGGTGGTCCCCCAACCAGATGTAGAAATAAATTGGAGAATTTCTGCTTGGGTTGTTGCCATTGCTCCTTTATAGATCAACAAGATTTCTATAGGGAAAGAGGTGCACATTGTTTTTCTTGCTTTTTTTCTTTCTTTTTCTTAATGTGTATCTTGGAAAGAAGATATGAAATTGGTAATATTTTGAATGTTGATAATAATCAAGAATGTTACAAATTTGTTGTTGTTGTTATGTTCCTTTTTGATTACTTTGGTTTAGTTGTAGTTTACCTAGGAGAGGCATGGATTAAATGACCTTTAAATATTTCTTCCAATTCTATAATTATATAAATTTATAATCTCTAACAGGTTTCCCATGTATATGAAATATGAGAATTATAAAACTTAAGTATAAAAAAGATAAACATACATCACAAAAGTTCCATAAATATTTAATGTGCTTACACTGAAAGTTTTATTTCTAATTTTTTTACAGTACTACTTGTTAGTACCTATCAAAATGTCTGTTAATTGTTTTTCATATGCATCATATTACTATTGATTCTTTATTTTTAAATTTTTCTTAATGTTTTGCTGCATTTTAATATAATGGTACAATTTTTTCAATGCCTCCCCTCTTTCTTTCCTTTTTTTATAGTCTTTTAAATAGAATTATTTTTAAATTTTAATTTAATTTAAATAGAATGTCGAGATAGTTTGTTTTGTGGTAATTTCCTTTTCAAATATATCCCTCCTATCAAGACAATTTAGATCTTTTCCTCATCTGGTAGGTATGGAAGTAGGCAGGACATGGATAACTCTTGCTTAAAATTTAGAAACATCCAAATTGTCAAGTTGAGCTGTTATATGGGTCACCTATCCTAGGTTTTATCCTTTTTATTTTTAAGATGATTGAAATAGCATGGTGAAGGAGTCAGTCTTGAACTCAGCAATATATAGAAATTATATGACAGTAATTCTAGATGGGAGGTTTTTTATTTTTAGTCAATATTAAGCCTGCACAAGATGCCCACTTGGCAGGCTTGAAGACCAAAGTTCTTTGCTCAGGTACAGAAGACTTCAGAAGCTGAAATCGTCTCCCATGCCCCATCTTGCCACTGTTTCCTACACAAAAGTAGTTCTCATGTTTATCACATCTTATTTGAACATGGCAAAATTAGATAACAGCATAATGAAAGATTCCTAATTCAATAACTAGAAGAAGAACTAATATTCCTGAATAGTTGACAGAAATTACTTATAACTTTTCTGGTTCTCCTTAAGTCATGAATGTCATCTTCTCTAAGATTCCTATTCATGTATTCTGTATTTACATTGTATACTACAATTGAATCTAGTTCTTTTCTTTATATCTTTGTGTTTAGGATAGTTCTTAACATACAGTAGACATGATACCAACTTATTGGTTTGTGGATTTAATGCAATTAATCGACTTTGAGTCCTCAACACCTGAACTAACTTTAACTTCAAAATATGAGATTCTCCAGATTCATAATAGATTTTGAGACTGAATTGAATTCAAAGAGTAAAAAAAAAAAAATTCATTTTTGATGAGACAATATTTTTAGGTACATTTACATTATTTTCCCCTCATAATTCTTCAAACCAAAAAAACAAACAAAAACCTAAAACAAATAAACCCTGATGAAATTTGCTGTTGTCAGATTAAAAAAAAAATGACTCCAACTTGAAACTTTGATTCAGTGTTTAACTACTAATTGTGTTAGCTAAATTAAGTCTCAGACATTCGTTTCATTCTGTATACAGTGAAACAACTGAACTAAATGACTGTTGGTGGCTCTGATACTCTAAAAGCTTAATAAGATGTAATTTAGACTAACCTGATATAAATATAATGAGTTTAGGATGGTCATAGATGAATACTTTTAAAAAAACAAAGAAACAAACAAAACCATAGGAAACAAAACCTTGAAATTCAAACTTTTATAAATTTTAGTTATGTTAGTTTTAATAATAAAATGTATGTTCCTTGAAGGACAGAGATGCTTCATTTTTCTCTTTATTGTAATGTCTCAGGTTCCCTAAATTATTCTGCCTCAGTTTCCCTGGTGGCCACCCCTCCTCCTGGCCAGTAAAACTGAGAGAATTAGGCCTGCTTTAGCTCTGGCCACTCTCACATTCCAGTGAGCCATAAAACTCCAGATGACTTATCTCAAATACTTGAATATTTCCTGGTCTCAGAGTTCCTGTCTCCTGCTTTCGACCCCCATTTCATCAGAATTTAAAAGTTATGGTCCATCCTAGAATTTCTACTCATCCAGTGTTTTGCCCCCCCCCCCCACATTGCCTTTGTTTCCCTGACAGCTGGAGCCCTATAAAAGTCTCTGGAATTACTTGCTAGTTGCTAGGTACTTTGAGACAAAGAGTCCCAGCCAAGCTGGCTAGTATGGCTTTGCTAGTCTAAATTCTTCACTATTAAAATACTAAAAACCCTAATCTCTGTCTTGTCTCAGTTTCTCTGACATTACATTTCATCTCAGAATCCAGCATAGTGCTTGGCACATAATATATTCTTCTTTTATATCAGTACCTTCTTAATAAGGTGTTTTTCTTTGAGAAACTCATTCACCACTCTTGGTATTTCATCACTTGATATAGGCTCTACACACTGGGTAAAGGACTTTAGACCTAGAGAAGGCTTGATAGGAAGAAGGAAATATGATAGCTGATCTCAATAATGGCTGAAAGTTGCAAAGGCAAATTTAAGCTCTTTTGTAAGAAAAATATCAATTGAAGTCATCAAAAAAATAATAGTTTGCTTTAGAAGGCAGCAGTATCCTTGTAACTTAAGATCTTTAAGCAAAGTCCAGACAGCCATTTGATAGTCATAAAGTAGAAGAAATTATTTATTATCATTATTTTTAAGTTATGAGTTTGACTAGGTGGCCACTAGGGTCATTACTAGTTCTGAAATTCTGTGATCTATTCTCCATTTTGATTCTGTTGGTAATTCTCTGAGGTAGGTTTTTGAACTTATCTGCTAAAACAAGGACCTTTAGTATTAAGAAATGAGGAGAATTTGTCTTTTTTAATTTGTGAAGAAGAGAGAAAACTTGTTTCCTAGGGAAAACATTATCCTCACTAAAAGTTTTCTTTCCCAAGCAACATTTTATCCCAAATCTTAATCTCTCTTCCCCACCCTCTTCCCCTTGTTCATGTCATGTGAAAGAAACCATTTTTTAAATCTCATTTCCTCTCTTCTTTCAAGTTTCAGTTTTACTTCCATTTACATTTAGTACTAAAACCAGTTGCTTTTATCATTTACAAAAGAATATAGTATAGTATAACTTTTCTTATACATAGATTAGTCTGAATTCCAAGTAGAAACTGGTCAAAGTTCAGCTCCTTGGAAACACAATACTTAATGGTTTTGGAGCCTGTAGAAGCCACTGCTTTGAAATTTCCCCATGTAAATCTCAGTGGTATGCCACATAGAAATTTAGGAAATCAAATGGCTTTTATCTTTCACTGAACACAGCAGCATTTTAGGATTATATGTATTGGCCTCTCGGTTTGGAGTTCTAGGAAGACTTGTTTTTGTTTTGTTTTTTTTCATATGAAGTGAGAGTGTTTAAAGTGTCCTTACCTAAAGGTGAAGAATCCCATAAACTGCAAATAGAATCCATGGTCAACAGGGTACAAATAAGAGAAGTTGAGAAGCATTTCAGAGTGACTTAGTCAGCAGTTTAGAAATAATTTTGTTGTGCAAGAATTGTCATACTGAACTAGCAAATGCTATGAGTTTCTTATTCCCCTGTGCACTGAGTCTCTCCTTTGGGCATATGACTTGTATGCATTTACAATTTTCAATAGCAATCTGGAAATGCAAATATTTTCTACCCTCAGGACATCACATGTTCATCATAAAGCCCTTTATCCAGGGTAATATGACGGTATAAAACAGAAAGTAATTATTTGTGTAGTTATTTTAATTGACATTTCAAATTAGAAGATTTTTTTTTAATCTGGTCTGCAAGACCAGATAAAGCTAAAGGAATTTTAGAGTGCAATACAGCTCATTTCCCTCCTGTAATAATGATAAGAAATCAGTCCTTCCTGATGTTTCTCATTTGGTAATTCCCATTACAAGAACAGGGAATTTCTTGCATACTATGGTTTGGAAGAGCCCCAGATTCCACATAGTTCCCCAACTGATCTCTCTGTTATATTTTCATAGATTCGTCCTTATATGTTAATGATTTCCTGTTCTCCTGACATGGCAAAAAAAACACTGAATTTGAAATCAAAGAAAGTATCCTAAAATCGTATAACTTAATACTTATATGACATATTATTGCTTATCTTGTCCAAATAGTTCCTCATTTATAAAATAATACTACATAGACTACATAGACTCTTATACTTTCAAATCTTATAACCCTATGATCAAAATATTATATGTTAAAACACAAATACTCTATATAGTATGCACTTAGCTATTATCAGTCATTAAAACAGTTGAGGGTGTGTGCTATGGCAAGATTCTAGTCAGAAAATGACTGGAAAATGGGAATAAAAATGAAATACTGTTGGGGTCTGCCAAAAAATATTAAGTCAGGTGAATAAAAAAAAAAAAAAAAAAAAAAAAAAGCAATTATTACAATAGCGCCTTGGGGCAGAAGTTCTAGGAGATGAAAGAGTTAAAACTTCCAGAGCTGACTTATAGGCCTCCAGTTTGAAGAAATTTACTAATTTTATATATTTACTAATCCCCAATTATTGAAGTAACTCAGATTTTTGTTCAAATTATCCATGTAAGCAAGGAAATGATAATGTTTTTTGTTTAGCACTTTTGGTTTGGGACTATTTGATCATATCTATTTATTGCTGGCCTCTTTCTCTTCATTTCACATTAAACTAACATCTTGATCTCTGGACAATTAACTTATCCTCATATAATAGATATTCAGATGAAAAGGCTCAGAATTCATATATAAGACCATGAAAAAATAAAGTAGGAGAGAGACTATGTTTCCCATAGATTGGGATTTGATACTTCAGGCAGCTACAATTTCTAAATGCCAAATTTGCAAGTAAGAGACTATAAAATTTTCTGAACACAGCAAATAAGTAATGTAACCAAATTAATCTATCTCTGTGTGATAAAGGCACTAGTATTTAAAGTAATGAAAGATGTTCCTTTATGGTTTGGGAAGTTTTGCAAAAAGGAGAATGTAGTTTATGTAAAGTAATCAACATCAAAAAAAAAAATAAATAAGATTTACATAGCATGACATGACACATAGAGAATTTCAGAAATCTCTGACAGCTGTGGGGAATGAGCTCACATTTTATTAAATGTAGTGGAGAAAACAGATGAGCATAGACTTCAAGGCTCCCACACACATTTTGTACTGGGTGGTCTATATTCCATTAACAAAAGAAATCAATTAAGATGAATAAAAGTTTTAAATACATGAACATACACACACACAGACACAAACACACAAGAAAGTACAAGAAAGTGAGTGAACCAATATGGATCAAATAGGAATCAAACTACAACTCACCCAAAGGAATGTGGACATTGCTTCTAAGTATTTGGCTTACTTATATTTTAATTGTTTTTTTTTTAATATCTTCCCTCTAGGGATGCTTTTGTATTCTGATTGCCTGGAGCCCTACCACCTTGGATTCTCATTTTATTAGATGTTAAAATTTGAGTGAAGTTCAGCCCAAGGTCAATATATGGAGAAGAGACCACCAAGGAAGGTGCTAAAAATTGAAAGTACTATGTATGATTGATCTGTTGATGACCACCTACCTTCTGAATTATTGTTACTACAATAAGAAAGTTTCATAAAAATATCACTTTGGACCCTCAGGCCTTAAAAATACAGTTGGTTTTCAGGACAGAAACTTTGGCAGTGAGTTTAAAGTGAGTTTGATGACTACATTCTACTTCCATTAATTTTTGTGTTTGGCTCCCTGGAATTTATGTCTGTGAAGACTAATTGCGTTTGTTTATGAACATGGGAAGGGGGGGGCTAGAAAATGAATGAATAAGCATTTATTAGGTGCTTTTGTGCCAGGCACTATGATAAGCACTGGGGATGATGATGATGATGATAGATAGATAGATAGATAGATAGATAGATAGACAGATAGATAGATAGATAGATGATAGATAGATAGACAAGCAAACAGAATAGATGAAGATTTATTGTTGTTGTTTTTTTAAGTTATAGTCCCTGTCCTAAAGGAGCTTACCAATTCTATCAGAAATACTAAACAGTAGAGTTGGTTAATGAAGCCCTATAATATACCTGCTTTATTATATGAATAAAGTTTCTCTGTGCCTGATTTTTTTAGTATTAGTAAAAGGAGTAAAAAAAAAAAGAAAGCATACCTACCATGGGCCAGATGCTTTACAAATATTATATCATTTGATCTTTATAGCAAACATAGGAGGTAGGTGCCATTATTATCTCCATTTCACAGTTGGAGACACTGAGGAAGACAGAAGTTAAGTTACTTGCTCAATATTACTCAGGTAGTAAGTGTTAGAGGCTGTATTTGAACTCAGATATTCCTGTCTCTTTGCTTAGTCCTCAATCTACTAGGTCACTTAGCTGCTGCCATTAGAAAAGCTGTACTTAAAGCCTACAATTTTGCTAAAATGATCATCCCATAAATAAGATATGTGAATAGGTCCCTAATCACTAGTAATATTAGTAATCTAACAAATCCTTTTCAGATAAAAAGACATTTGACTATGAAGTTTAAATTATATTTAAACTTCACTTTCCCCTACAATTTCAGTGTGCTTCCAGCTTCAATTTTCAATGGGTATAGTAAAAAAAGAAAAAAAAAGAAGAAAAAAACAAACACCTCTATGGTAGGTTATTTGCCATTAATCAAGAAAGACAAGTTCAATCTTTGATAGCACAGTGCATTTTAATAAGGAATCAATGTCCTTTCTTATCTTGGTGGCTATGGGGTTTATATGTATGGCCCAACATGACATAGACAAATTGGAAGTTGAAAGAGAAAGAAGATATGTCATGGTCCATTTAGTGTGTGATTGGTAGCAAAAGTCTGAAATATACCATTAATGAAAGGTGATTATTTTAAAAACCCTACCTGTTGTCTTCATAATTTTTCCAAAGAATTTATAAAAAGAAAAGAGTTCTTAATTTTCATTTGAAAAACCCTATAATGAATAAATCTTCATTAGTTAAAAGTTGTTTGAATATATGCAGTTCTAAAGGATCTTTGACATGATATTTGGATATCACTCATTTCTTAGTCTGATATATACTTTACAATGTTTTAAGATTTCTATATATTAAAATAATAATTGTCCAAATATTTTTATTTTTGTTTAATTTTTTTTAAATATTTTTAAAAATCAATAAGAAAAAAGAAAAGGAATATAAAACAAAACAAAAGAGAACATGTGCCCACTAAAATCAGGGAAGATTCAAATATATAACTACAAATTATCAGATCAAAAAAGTATATATATATATATATATATATATATATATATATATATATATATATACATATATATATACATATATATATATTAGTAGAAGAAATTATATTAATGAGTGTCCATCTTTTTTTTTACTTCCTTGTAAATTTTTCTTTTGTTCTCTGCTATGTACCTTTTTCTACTTTATTCTTTTTTTCCCTTTTTCATCCCCTCTACCACTCCCAAGCAAGCTATAGTTAAGAAAGAATGTATTTATGTATACATATGTAGATTTATGCATACACATACATATATTCGGCTCCCCACATACACACACACATTCCCTCTCCCCCATTTCTACTGACTCTTTGCTTTAATTGCTTTTTAAGCAGCCTTGTTATTACTTAATCTCTCCCCATCCATGGATCCCTACCTTGTTTTCTTCCCTTATCCTTTGTTTTGCCAACTGCTGATCCTTCCTTCCTTATTTCTTTGTAGATTTTGGAGGGTGATATACCCTTCATGGTATACATGTAGTGTTGCCTATTTAATCTATTACCATGTGAGTAGGTTTTCAGAATTATGAGCCCTCCTCCTCTCTCTAAAAACCTCTGTGTCTATTCTAATATCCTCTGCACCTCATTTGTATAACAAATCACTATTTTTTATCTCAACTCTGCCTTAATGTTTCTTTTGAACTATCACATGACATAATATATACATAAGGTACATCCAAAATGATAAATGATATAAAGAATGAATTGTAGCAAGAATAGAATTAGGAGTTAGGAGGCTATACATAAGTGGTAATGAGTATACTTGTTATGATGGTGACTATGGTAATGAAAAAGATATAGACAGAAGAGATATTGAGGGGAGAATTATGCAAAGATGGAGGAATAGGTCAGAAAATTTCAAGCTCTCCAGATTTCTCCCACAAACAGAATAATGTGATAAACCTAGACTGGTTTCTTCCACAAAGACTTGTGGAAGAACAGGGGTCCTCCTAGGGCAACCAGAAAAAAACCTGAAGAAAGACCCTAGCCAGGAGATTAACCAGTGTGAAGTGCAAACACCTCCAGATTAGCTCCACAGAAATAGTAAATGGGGACCCCTGGGGATAGCTGGGCTTGTCTAGAGCCTCAGCCAAAACCATAGGAACTTCCCCCCCATATTATATTTTATATTATTTATAGAAAATAAGAAATATCTTAGAAGAAAAACAACAACAAATCTGCCTAAATTGCTCTACTTGTTTGGTGCTATACCAATCAAACTGCCAAAGAATTATTTTATAAAATTAGAAAAAAAATTATAACAAAATTCAGCTGGAAGAACAAAAGGTCAAGAATATCAAGGGAATTAATGAAAAAAAAAAATAAAGAATGATGGCTGAGTAGTACCAAACCTAAAACTATATTGTAAAGCAGCAGTTATCAAAACCATTTGGTACTGTCTAAGAAATCATAGTGGTGGATAAGTGAAATAAGTTAGATACCCATGACATAATATTCAAGGCCTATAGCAATATAGCATTTGATAAACCTCCAAACTCTAGCTTCTGGAATAAGAACTCAGTATTTGACAAAAATTGCCAGGAAAACTGGAAAATTATATGTCAGAAATTTGACATCTACCTATGTCTCACACCCCATATCAAAATAAAGTCAAAATGGATACATAATTGCCATAATTTTGGCATAAAGAATGATACCATGTTACCATGAAAAAAATGAGAAGAACAAGGGATAATTCACTTATCAGATCTTTGGAGAAGGTAGGAATTTCTGACCAAAGAAGAACTTGAAAACATGAAAGGTAAAATGGACAACTTTGATTGTATTAAATTAAAAAGGCTTTGCACAAACAAAACCAATAGAAAAAAGATCAAAAGTGAAGTACAAAGCTAGGAAAAAAAATCATTACAACCAACATTTTCTGATAAAGGTCTCATTTCTAAAATATATAAAGAACTGTGTCAAATTTATAAGAAAAAGGCATTTCCTCATTGATAAATGGTCAAAAGTCAACAGACAATTTTCAAATAATGAAATTAAAACCATCTATAGTCACATGAAGAAATACTCTAAATCACTATTGATCAGAGAAATGTAAATTAAAACGATTCTGAAATGCCACTTCATATCTCTCAGATTGGCTAAGAAGACAGGAAAAGATAATGATTAATATTGGAGGGGATGTGGGAAAACTGGAACATTGTTAGTAGAGTTGTCAAATGACCCAACCATTCTGGAAAACAATCTGAAACTATATCCAAAGGGTTATATATCCTGGGTTTGTATTCCAAAGAAATCATAAATGAAGGAAAAGAACCTACATATGCAAAATTATTTATAACAGTTCTTTTTGTGTTAGCAAAGAATTGGGAAATGAGTAGATTACCATTAAATGGGGAATGGCTGAACAAGTTGTGATATAGGAAGATAATGGAAATATTATTGTTCTATAAAAATGATGAACAAGCTGATTTTAGAAAGTCCTGGAAAGATTTACATGAACTAATGCTAGCAAAACAAGAAGAATCAGGAATACACTGAACACAACAGAAGTAATAATGTACAATGATCAACAATGAAAGACTTCATTCTTCTCAGTGGTTCAATGATTCAAAGTATTCCCATTAGATTCTGAACAGAAAATGCCATCTGCATCCAGAAAAAAGAACTAAGGAGAATAAATGTACATCAAAACATGCTATGTTCACTTCTTTTCTTATTGTTTTTTTTTTTAATCTCTCCATTGGATTTTTCTTTTTGTTCTGATTTTTTTTCTCCCAACATGATTCACAAAGCTATGTGTGTTAAAAATAAATAAATATTTTAAAAGAATAAAAACAACAGATCTAGAGAACAGATCAAGAAAAGAAAATAAGGAATTATTGGACTGCCTAAAAAGCTGTGACCAAAAAAAGAATCTTGACACAATAATACAAAAAGTAATTAAAGAAAATTGTCCTGAAGTGATAAAATATGAGAGAAAAATAGAAATACAAAATATTCACAGGTCAACACCTCAAAGAGGTCTTTTACAGAAAACACATGATAATATCATTACCAAATTTTGAAAACCACCACATCAAAGAGAAAATTTTGCAAGAAACAAGAAAAAAATTCAAATATGTTTGAGTTACAATTAGAACAGGACTAATCATCAGTGCCAATAAAAACTGCAAATCTTGGTATTTTATATGCTAATAATCAAAAGAACTAGACTTGCAGCTAAAAATATCATGTCCAGTAAAATTATCCATCATAATTAATGAGAAAAAATGAACTTTCAACAAAATTACAGATATTCAGGACTTTTAATCAAACCCAAATTTAGTAGAAGAGTCCATATCAAAGATTAATTTAAAGGAACTAAACATGGACAAATTGCTCACCTTTAAAATTTTATTAAGACTTTCTATTTTCAAAACATATGCATAATTTTCAACATTCACTCACGAAAAACCTTGTGTTCCAATTTTTCCCCTCCTTTTCTCCCCCCCAGATGGCAAATAATTAAATACATGTTTAATATGTGCAATTTCCATGCATATTTCCACATTTATCATGCTGTATAAGAAAAATGAGATCAAAAAGGAAAAAAAAAAAAAGAAATGCAAGAAAACAATGACAAAAAAAGTGAAAATACTATGTTGTGATCCATAATCACTCCCCATGGTTCCCTCTCTGGGTGCAGATGACTCTCTTCATCATAAGACCATCAGAACTGGCCTGAATCATTTTACTGTTGAAAAGAGCCACATCCATTAGAATTGATCATTGTATAGTCTTGCTGTTGCTGTGTATAAAGTTCTCCTGGTTTTGTTCATTTCATGTAGCATCATTTCATGTGTTTTTCCAAGCCTTTTTAAAATCATCCTGATGATCATTTCTTATAGAACAATAATATTCCATAACATTCATATATCATAACTTATTCATCCATTCTCCAATTGATGGGTATCCACCCATCTGTCAGTTTCCAGTTTCTTGCCAGTAAAAAAGGGCTGCCAAAAACATTTTTGCACATGTGGGTCCCTTCCCTTCCTTTAAGATCTCTTTGGTATACAAGCCCAGTAGAAACACTATTGGATCAAAAGATATACACAGTTTGGTAGCCATTTACTTAAAAAAAAATGTAAGGCTAGTTAAAATTCTATCAATGCTACATTATGTCAGCCATGTTATTATTATTTTATTTTGTTTATATGTTTTATATGGATGCATGTTTATATATATAAGTAGATGCATATGTATATAAATGTACTGAGCATATATGGGTGTAATTGTATGTAGGTCTACACATGTATACATAGATATTTGTATATGTGTGTGAGTCCGTGGGTGGGTATCAATATGCATATATCTATACATATGCACACACATATATGCACATGCACACAGACATACGTATATAGATATATACATATCTTTATATGCACACACATATAAAGATATGTATATATCTATATACGTATGTCTGTGCTTAACTGTTGCCTGTTTAGGGGAGGTAAGAAGAATGAAAAGGGAAAAAAGAAAAATGAAAAAATTGCTCAGGAGAGAACAAAAGAATAACTTATAAAAAAGTAAAAAAAAAAAGGCAGACACATGAATATAATTTCTTTTATTATATATGCTTTCTTGAAAGGAAATTTGCTTTTGAATCCTTCCTGATATTCTGCTGGGCATGTGACAATGTTTTGTTTTGTTTTTTATTTTCATTTTCTGCCTTTTTTTCTGTTTTTTCTATTTTGTATTTAATTTAATAAATTTAGAAAAAAAAGAGAGATAAAAGAAATTAAATTGCCAAAACTTGATAACTATATGTAAGAAGTGAGAAAGAAGAACGATATCAAAGATAGTAAACATGGGAAGGTTATAAACATGGGGAAGTATATGAATAATGGTTCCAAAAGGAAAATAATAAAGTTGGAATGAGAAACAGTATAGTATAATTATTATTACAGGATTACAAACTTAGAATAGAAAACTTATCTAATATTCAAAATTTTGTGTGAAATGGGTTATTTATGAATCAACTCATCTACCAATATTGTCTCCCCTCTCTGTCTACCTCAATCACTTATGAGACAAATATTAAACAAAGCAATATAAAACAGAAAAATTTATTAATTACCAAAATAGTTTGTTTGTACATATTTAGAAATATTGATCAGGTTACATATCATTAACTACCAATTAGGTGTTTCAAATGGAATGATCCACTAACAGCTGAAACTTAACTTTCCCAAAGAGAGATTATCTCTCCCCCCCCCTTTTCTTTTGAACTATTGTCTGTCAGGGGCACTAGTATTCTTCTAGCTTCTTATTTTCTTATTATTGGCCTTGCCATTATTTCTGAATTCTTATTTTCCTTTGTTCCACATATCATTAGAAAAATATTTCATTATTTATTAACATTGTATGAACCTGGCTAGAATATTTTCTAACCCAAAGATTACTAAAAGGTCAGACTGACCTCAGAAATACTCCAGGAAATCCAGATGTTTGCCAAGAATCCTTAAATCCTACACATATCTTGTTTTGGGTCCACCCAAAGCTTGTTTGGAGCTCCCAAAATTATATTGAATGTTTATACATACCTGATGTATATTTAAATCATATCTCGAACAACTTTGCCTGAAACTACTCTTTTCTGGGAATTATCCACATGCAGTTTTTATACTGGTGCCCTTATCTGAAGTATATATAATATAAATCTTACAGAGACTTGAAAGTGAGTCTCATCTTTTCCTAAAGTTCTTTCATCTTCTATCTTCCATCTACCAAATTATCTAAAAATACAATCAATTGGTTGTTATGGGATGAGATCTACAGCCTCCAAATTGTATATACTACTGTGTTGTTATATATGATCTTTAATTCAAAAGAAGCATATGATCTAGTATCCATTCTCAAGAAAATTATTTCTGCTAAGACAGAAAAATATTTTCCTTACTGTGTGAAAACATCTGTAAACTCTAAAACACTACATCAATTTAGTTTATTATTAATGAGCACTATAGTGACAACTTTTATTCTTTGATATCTTATAGTAGTAGTAGTAGTAGTAGTACTAGGTAGTAGTAGCAGTAGTAGTACTTAAGTAGTAGCAGCAGCAGCAGCAGCAAGAGTGATTCTTTCAAAGGTAAAATCGAATTGAAGCATTAGAAAAACGGTCCTTCAAAATTAAGGTGATTTTTCAGGATGCAGGAAGTTGGATAAAATAATTTATTTCTTTTAATTTTTTAAAATATAGTCTTTGACAAAAAAAATTCAAAAATATTATTTTTGCCACATGAGGAAATATCCTATTCTCATTTTGTAGAATTTTAGACAAGATGAAATTATTGCCCTCTTGGAATAATTAGCCATTTAGTTTTAGAATTGGAAAAGACACCCAATTGCTCTGTCATCTTGTGTTCATTCAGTCACGTTCCTTTCCTTCAGCCAATCTTGTCATCTTTCAGCTGTTCCGGAATAAAAAAGTACTTCTGTGACTGATTGTCCAGAAGGCAAGGGAGTGTGGGCCTAGCACAGGACACCCATTGTCAGGTGTTGTGTTCTGAATGAGACTGGGAAGCCATGGAACATTAGAAATCAGCTTCTGAAGAATTGGAAGATTAACAGGAAAGTAACATCCGAGGACTCACACACTTATCAAAAGAAGGGGGGTGGTAGTGTAAGAATCATCAGTCAAGAAATTACTGTCTCCCTAATTGTGTTCCTAATTGGAAAAGGCAGCTTGCTTTCTCCTTTCTCCTTTCTCCTAATAGGTTATCTTTTCATTTTCTCCCTACTGTCAGTTTTTCTCTTAAGAATCCATATGTGTGTGTTTGGCTAAATGTGGGTGGTGAAGGGAGAAAAGGGGAAGTTAGGGAATAGAGTTTGTCATTATAAAGACTATGTTTTTGAGCTGAATGTGGTAGCCCAAGAAAGGAAACAGAGCAAAGCACTGGGGTTACTGTATGTTCCAAAAGAAGATTTCTCTTTAGCAGCTCTGTGTTGGTAATTATTTCTGATACTAGTCATGTCTTTCATCAATTGATGATATGTCTAGCTAACCTTTGTCATAATTGCACAACCTACTGTTGCTTTGTTGTAAATGAATTAGAGATTATTTCCTATCTTCTAGTTAATGTTGACATCATAACAAGGCATATTTTTATCTCTGTGGAGATTTAGGAAAGAAATTCTTATTCATATTAAGCAATTTTTGCTGTCAGTATTTTTTTTCTCCCTCATTCCTGTGGGAAGGAAGGACTCTTATCAGTTAAAAAAAATGCTGCTTATCATAACTTAGTTTTGAAGACTTTATTCATATCTTAATCACATCCTCTTCCCATTTGTCAATTCTCATTGTTATAGTCTTTTTAAAATCCATTTGAAGAGATCCAATTTATTTTTCTTATTACATGTAAAATGGTTCAATATTCATTTTTGGGTGGATAAGATTTTTGAGTTTCAAATTCTTTTCTCTCTCCCTCTCTTATCTTTCCCTTCCCCAAACACCAAGAAACCCAATATAGGTCATACATGAGCAATAAGAGAAGAAATTCAAAAAGTTCACTTGGTCCAGATCTATGAACTTTTAGCCTGGATGACCAATGACACATTCAGACAGTCATAAGAATATTTCTCAATGTTTGAAATTGCGATTCATATAAATTTGGAGTTGTAGATTTGTAGACTCCATTAAGATGCTCTGATTTTGTGTTCTATTTTATTCTAGAAAATGATGCTACATTATTAGAAACATAATATTACTATTAATAATATATCAGACCTTCACAATTCTTCTAAACTTACATTCCTAATTAGTATGAGCCTCATAGTTTCTAAAACTTTTCACAAATACATATCACCCTATTAATATTTTTCCTAGTAAATTTTTCCTTGGAAAGGATGGTTTTGTCTCATATTTATTTTGTTGTAAATATCCTTCACAATTTAAAATAAGTCAATTTTCTTTGGTATTCATGACTTGCAATATTATTTCTGTTCATGAAAATTAGCACATGATGTTTTGGTGTAGTGGAAAGAGTGCTGAATTTGGAATCAGAAGAACTTAGTTCAAGTTTCAAATCTTCCACTTAGTTCCTATATGATATTTTGGCAAGGACACTTACCTTCTCGAGTGAACATAGTGTTCCACGTCTGTAAAATAAAGGAGCATTACTAGAAGATTTCTAATCTCTCTTCCAGTTCTGATTCTTTGATGCTATTTTCAAAGTGTAGATATAAAAAAATATATATCATATATAACTCAAATAAATAGAAACTCAAGATACTGTCAGATAGATTCTCCCCTTAGATAAAAATGAACAATTCTTGACTAAGATCAATACATCACTGTCATTTTCCTGAGAGCTGACTTTGGCATACTGTATAATACCATGAAAAATTAAGCAATTTATGTAACAGGTTCAGTCAAATTAGAATAACATCAAGGGGAAGTATCTCCTTAGTTGAAAAAATAAACTTTTCTGAAAATATTTCCTGTTTCTTTTAGAAAGGACTTCTTTCTAGTAGTCACATTCAAATTTCTTCAGCTTTAGTGGCAATTAGCATTGTTTTAGTTTCTTTTTTTCCTTGTACAATAGTATATTTTTCCAATTATGTGTAAAGAGAGTTTTCAATATTTAACATTTTGTGTTCCAAATTTTTCTCCCATCCTTCTTTACCCTCTTCCCAAGCCAGCAGCAATATTTTATTGGTTGTACATATACAATAATTTTAATGTAATTTCCATATTAGTCAAATTATGAAAGAAAGAATGTGTAAAAATGAGAAAAAAAATAAAACAAACAAAAAAAGTGAAAGTAATGTTCTTTGATCTGCATTCAATCTCCATAATTTTCTCTGCAAGCAGATGGAATTTTCCATCCCAAGTCTGTTGAAATTGTCTTGGATTACTTTATTACTGAAAAGAGCTAAATCTATCAATTGATCATGATATAATTTTGCTGTTATTGTGTACAGTGTTTTCTTGGCTTTGCTCACTTCACTCAGTATCTTCAATATATTTTGAGTGTCAGTTCGCAGGGACAAAGAAGGTGTTTTTAAGGAAAAAGTATTGTTCAGTAGAAAAGCCACTAAGGAGCTGAAACACTTGGCAAATAGTGCTCTTTGCCAAGCTTATGGTGTTCATAAACAGAACTAGGCAGCATTAGTATTGGAGAGTGAACCTTATACTCATTCTCCCATTTCTCTAATTTTTCATGCTTGGTTTTCTTTTGTAGCACCCTCATCTCCAACATCTCTGTTCCCCATTTTCTATTATTTCTTTACTTTTTAAGAATTGTTTCCTTCTGTTATTCCTGACTTAGCCCTTTCCTTTGACAGATTAAAATTTTCACACCTATGCTAGATTTGGATATATAAATACAGGGAATAAGAGAGGTGAAAAAAGGTTAGGACAGCTATTAGCAAAAATTTTTTAAATGTTCCTTCCCTTCCCAAATAGTGGCTACCTCAACCAATATTAGAGAAAAGAAGGAAAGGATTTATGGAGAGAGTTGTTTTTTGGAAGTTAAAGGAAGTGAGACTTATTGATGGAGGTTGGGAGAGCCAATTACCATTTTTGATAATGATAAAATTAATACCCTGGGGCATGGTAAGACTCTGAAGAGAAGATCATCTTATAATGATTCTGTCAAGAATTCAAACTTTCCTACTTATTGGGATATGGAGGAAACTGCTATTGTATTTTTATCCTTTTGACTCTGTCTTCTCAGGATGCATCTTATGTTTGTTGATTGACCAAAAGATATCCAAAATTAATGGCTTCTCTTCTTCCACTTCTCCATAGACATATCCTTGATTTATACAATATATGTTCAAGTTTCATCTGTAGTAATGTCTTGCAGGACATTATGACAAGTTGAAAAAAATTAAACTTGAATTTGGAATCAGAAACCTGGGTTGGATTGCCAGAGCTGTTACATATTGAATATTTGAACAGTTTGAATAAGTTGCTAGACTTTAAAGAAAGACTGAGTTCAAATCCCCAAATCATATAACCTCTCTGAATCTCATTTTCTGTAAAAAGGGAAGGCATAATAATATTGGTAGTGAATTTCTGAAAAGGTGGTTGTGAGAAAAATCCTTTGCAAACTTTAGAGTGCCATAAAAATGTAAAGCACTTATAGTATGCTGATAGACACACATAAAAGATTTTCCTTAAAAGTTGCATTTAAATAAAAAATTTATAAATCAAATCATATTTCAGAAGCAAAATTGGTCTATGTATTTAAAAAAAGTATTTTCTGGTAATTTCAGTTAAGTGAATGATGAGCTTTAATTTTGCAAATTTGATGATTTTTTTTTCCTTTTAAACTTAGTTTCTTTAAAATTAGTAGGAGATTTTTTGCCCTTGTGCCTTAAGATGTTTTTAAATTTTACTACTTGAAAACTTTGTATTTTTTTTTAATTTTCTCACTCTCTATATAGAAAAAAAAGTGTCATAATATCATATCAAAACTATCTTATATATTCTTATTATAAGAGTGATCCCAGTAAGATAAAGTTATTTTAGAGCCAGTACAGCCTAGAACTACTGCTATAACAAGGTTGTTCAAGTAATGATGCATATTAAGATGTTGCAAATGGTTCTCTATATTAACTTCCCTATTTCTTCCTCCTTCTCTATAACCCTGGTTAAAGTAAAGATGTAACAGGCTGAATGTAGATGTATCAATTTTTCCTTTTAAGAGGGATTCTTGTTCAGAAATAAAAAGATTTTAACCAATATGGATTACAAATTTTAAATTTAAAAGAATGGTGAAAATAATTGCTTATTGAAGATGTTCAAGAAATCTCTACCACTCAAATGTGACAATTGACTTCTCTGATTTTTTTTTCCTTTTTTGTCCTATGAATTTTTAAAAACATCTTTTTTAAATTATATATGTATGGACAAAAGTCCCTATATGACTCAATGAGGGTTCCTAAACTTAACACACATGAGTGTGTATGTGTGTGTGTGTGTATAAGAGAGATGATGATGATGATGATGATGATGATGATGATGATGACGATATAATGAGTTTCAGAGAGACAGAGACCGAAAGACAGAGGGGAAGGGAGGGAGAGACAGAGACAAATAGAGACTGAGATGAAAATGGACCTCCTTGGCATTATCAGTATGGAGAAACTAATGGAGTTCTTCTCAGATTTGTTTTTAATTCATAATCGAAGAATGTACTAAATTCAATTAGAGGTTAATGAAAATAAGATTATAATTTATTTTTCTATCCAAGTTCTCAGACCTCTTTAAATCTGTCCTCAGATCTAAGGGCCCTTGGCATAACAAAAAAAAAAATAGATTTCTAAATGTTTTCTGAAATATTATTCTTTGTGAAATACTCTTTTTGTTTTGAATATCCATGAAGGAACATAGGATATTAAAAAAAAAAAAAAACTGTACAAAAGAGAGTGCAATAAACTAGTAGACAGACCATGGTGCCACTGTTATCTTTCAATGATTAACTAGGAAAAACAAAAGAAACTAAAGAAGGCCCTCACCATCCCTATGGCCAATATATGAGACACTATGGATGGGCTTGTATGAATGTATTTCATTCTTTATTATCTGAGAGAAAGAATACATTGAAGTAATTTCAGATTCACCTGTCAATTTGAAGAAAATAACTTAAAATGGTGGGATTCGCCATTCATAATCAGTGGATTGCCATTGGTGAACATGCTAGGCTTCAAGGCTCCAAGATTATGTAGCAGATTATAAATGTTTATGCACTTTGGACTATTCTAAGATAAGATGGGAGATAATTAGGTCATATCGAAAGCAATGAATTCTAAGGAGACTATTAGTATAGGAGTGGAGAATTTCCTCCTTAGAGATACTGCTATGAATAGAGAATGAATTGGAGCTGAACAAATATGAAGTTTAGAAGAGTAGAAGGAAGAGGTTTCTTTGGTCTACTTCTTTCTATCTTATATGTAATAATATCTTTCATGCAAACCACTATTTCTGTGAGCACAATTATGATGGTTTTGTTTGAGCATCTTAGTAGCTTCATAATTGGCTAAATCTAGATTGCTCATATCAAGTTCATTTAAGAAAATGAATGTGTATCCCTTTTCTTTTGTTAATTCAATTATAAATGAAACTCATCTACCTAACAGTTGGTATGGGACCAAGTTGGAAACTAGAGCATTTTCTAAATTTTAATAGCAATCAGTAAAGCATAACAGGTTTAAGAACTCCAATCAGTTGCTAAATTAACTAACACATGTCTTTTCAATTTCCCTACAGCCTTACCTAATTCAGAAAGATTGAGAAGTAGGTTTGTTCTAGCTACATGGATGCATCAGGGCTTACTTTTCACATTTCATAGGCCTAATTACTATTCTCTAGAGAAAGCATCATGTTTATCTTGCAAATCCAATAATACCTTGAATAGTGGCATATATTGAGTATCAGGAAAATAAGATATGAATATGTTTTCAACATTTCATTGAACTTATTATACATTACATGTTATATATGTCTGGATGAATTAGTGTTAGAAAATCTAGCCTTAATGTTCAGAAAGTAGAGAAGTTTTTTATATAAAGAATCATATCATCAGAGTGTAATCCCTTCCTAAAATGTGATAAACTTTATAAAATTTTATGACAATCTCCAGAATATGCTATAGGTAGATTTTTATATTTGTAGGAATTCACACACTGGAGTTCCTGACACTGATTATCATACATTTCCCTTGGACATCCATGTAGGACTCATATGATCATGGATAAGTCACAACCATTCAGCCTCATTTACCTAATTGTTAAATGAAGGAAATAATATATATTATACTTTCCTCAAAAGGTTCTTCAGAAGAACAAAAAATAATAGCTAACATGAATCAATTGCTTCAACTTTTGAAAAGCTATTGTATAAAGTAACAAAAATATTTTTAAATGATTTACTGTGAGACAGTTAGCTACTCTAATGATTACAAGAATTCAAAACAGTTCCAAAGGGTTTATCATGAAAATTGCAATCCATCCTGGGGGAGAGAACTGATGAACTCTGAGTGCGTAATTTTTTTCTTACTTTATTCCCTTCCCTTCCTTCCTTCTTTCTTTCCTTCCTTTCTTCCTTTCTGTTTACAACATGGCTAATATGGAAACATATTTTACATTATTTCATATATATATGAAATGTATATATATATATATATATATATATATATATATATATATATATATATATATATATATATATATATATATATATATATGTAATTTGTAATTTGGTTGGTTGCTTTACAAATGAGGAGGGGGGATTGGAGAGACATAGAAAATTTTGAATTAAAAATTTAAAAACAAATGTTAAAATAATTGAAAAAACTATATTTTTAAAAGTTTGTGAAGTGCTTTATATATATCTGATCCTTACTGTATATCTAGAAGATAGGTAATATTATTATTCCCATTTTACAGATGAAGAAACTAAAACTGACAGAGGATAAATAAATTACTCCAAGTGATTCATCTAATAAATGTTTGATGCAAATTCAGATCTTATTTTCTCAAATCCAGAACACTATAAACTTTACAATCTAGGTGTGTTTAAAGTGCTTCACTATATAAAAATAAGCTAATAATATTTCTATAATAGTAAGAATACAGAAATACATTAGATAGGGGTGGTAGGGACTGGATCTGTGATTCCATTGGTATATAGAAATCTTCCTTTCCAATGCATGTTAGTGCCTTTTCTCTATTTGTGATCTTAAGAATTACCCATCCTAGAGCACTGAGATGTTGTAGCAACTGTGTAAGGCCAGGACACGCCTCAAATCTCCAGGGCAGAAAAGAGTGCTTGTAGCCAGATTCCTAGAAAGATCTCTGAAAAAAGCTGCACAAAACTCTGAAACTTGGGGCCCTCCACCTTGGAAACAGACCCCTACTTTTAACAAAAAGTTAATAGGTTAGGAAAAGAAGATCACAAAATTTTTGATCATTGAAACTTATTATGGTGACAAGGAAGATCAAAACACAGACTCAGGAGATTACAACAAAGTCAAAGCTCCTTCATCCAATGCCTCCAGGAAAAATAAGACCATGGAAGAGCTTAAAAGGGGCTTTGAAAATCAAGTAAGAGAGAGAGAGGAAAAAGTAGGGCAATAATTGAAAGTTTTGCAAAAGGAAATACAAAAAGCTAATGAGGAGAAATGCAGATGACAACCAATACCAATCACAATTAATCTATTTAGGATGTATAAGATAAAGATTAGGAAGTTGCTTGAAACAGCTTGCCTACAATGTTATATATAATAACTAGTATTAGCAGTGGCCTGATTTGAAAACATTTTCCAGAGTCCAAGTCCTGAATACCTCTGAATATCTTCTACATTATTCTATTATTCTTCAACTACATCATAGTCTCTTCTCTCTCTCTCTCTCTCTCTCTCTCTCTCTCTCTCTCTCTCTCTCTCTCTCTCTCTCTCTCTCTCTCACATGTGTGTAAGTGTAAGTATATGTACAAATATTTGGATAGAAATAGGTTTTGGTCAGACTTATGTTCATCAGTTTTCTTAAAAGAGATACACTTAGATTTTTTTTTTTAAATAGGGTAACAGTATCAAAGACAATCTAATTGACCAATAGCTGAATTTTGAATTAGATTGAAATATGAACTATGAAGGAGATATTCCATACAGTATGATAAAACAACTGAGTTTATTTAAATCTATTCATGGTGAATTGTTCATGCCTAATCTACATCATTCAATAAAGCCATGGCTAGAAAAATTAAATGATTAGATTTGTACTGTTTGAGTAGAAGTTCAGGTAAAATTATTAGAGCTGTAACTAGATTAAAAAATTAAGATTTAACTTCAGAAGGAATGAAGGGTCTTCTTCAGGATAATTTCTGAATAATCCAAGTGGATTTGGAGGAGGAGTTTGTGTAGAACAGAATCTGTATACTTACAGCCAGGTTTCAGACAAGTTAAAAATTAATTGAGATTGGAAGAATCTTACTAGTTGCATTTTTATAAACTACATTGAGGAAAAAAAGATAAGTAGTGCTAACTAAAGTCTATTCTACATGACCTGTAATATAAAATTAATAGGTTGGAAAATTACTATGAGAAAAAAAATGAGGTTCCATATTAGAAAATCACCATTTTTACTTTAAAATTATTCAATAACTGACAACTGTGAAATTCAGTATTTAGAGGACAAATAATATTTATCTAAAAATCTTCATACTTATGAGGTAACTTCTGCCCCCCTAAGATAATAGAATATTTTACATGGTACAAGGAACCATAAATAGAGATAAAACACACTAATCTCTTGATTTTTAATTTTGGAGGTACATTTTATTTCCCATCTCACACATACTGAATTAAAAATATTTTATTTTTTTGTTATTGTTTTTATCCTTCTTTGTTAAGAATGATTAAGATTCTTCCTTTCCCTTCCCCATTTATACATTTAATTTTTTCTAATACAGCTCTTACTCTGATAATATAGGGAACCAAATATTCACAGGATGTTAAAATCTAAAGTTTAGAGCTGAAAGGAAGCATTTGGATGGAAAGTTTTAAAATGGGAGAGATATATAGTATTATAGTGAATAGAGAATTGGTAATGGACTCAGTAAAAGTTAAGTCTGAATCCTGCTTCCTATGTTAGTGAGTTGTATGGACCTTTGACAAATTAAAGTTTCAGGTACTTTATATATAAAATAAGTCTAATCGTAACACCTTCCTCATAGAGTTATAAGAATTAAATAAGAAAGTGGTTAACTTACATTAACAACAAAGCAGAGGAAAGAAATTTGTGGAGAGGATCAAATCAACCAATTAACATATATGTAGTACTTTGTAAAATGTAAAAGATAAGTGGTACATTCAGTTACAGCTAGGAAATTAGTAAAATTATTTATTAGTATCCCCTGAGTCACTGTGAACATAAATGCTAACTAGTCTATAAATGCTTGTTATTGTTTCAAACCCCATTGTAGTATTCTACTTCCTTTAAGTCCAAGTTCTGACACACAAGTCCTTGATCCTTCTGTGATGACCCAGAATCTGACAATTTCTCAGATTAACCAGTATGTGAATAATAAAATATCAGTTCTTATTTCCTTATCCTATAGAATTAGAAAGTCAAATGGCAGAGAATTTGAAAGTTAAGCATTATCTCTGAGGCCACCTAGTTCAACCTGAAAGAGATTTCCTTATAAAATATATTAACCATATATTCATGCTGTGTCTTCTTGAAAATTACCAATGTAGGGGTCTATAATATACTCATATGTGCACATATATGTGGATACAGTATTACATTCTATGTATTCTATATATGTGGAATATATACATATATTCATACTTTATAATTGCACTTAGTACAACTCCAGTAACAGATAGAATGAGAGTGTCAAACAATTATCCTATTTCCATATGATTTTGATTTGTACCAAGTGTTTTCATTTTGAAAATCTTTCTGCCCATATAATTCAGATATTGTCTTTAACATGATAAGATGACAATTATTGAAAATGTCAAGTTATTACAGATCAAAATTATAAAACCAGGCAATTGTGGTTTGTAGTTTGGTTTTATGATAAAAATCTGGTTCTAGTACATTTTTTTAGTCGAATGCTTAAGGATATTTTGAGACTGGTGTTTTCTTTCATAGGGATTACTATTTGATGGTACATGAAAAATAGTGAAAATATGACTATAATTTAGCCCTCATGTCACATCTTACTAACTTCTAAATAGGTGCTAAATAATCTGCTTTGATCAGTAATTCTGTATTTCTCAGGATAAATTTCCTGCAATTTCTGCTGATGATTTCAAAGTCCTGAACTGCAGTCAGTTAGCCATGAAAAACCATTATTGTAATTCAGCTACAAAAAGTAATGACCAACCTATGTAAAATGCATCCACTCATAAAAATCATTAATCACTCATTCATTGACCTCCCTGCACCCTCCAAAATTTCTGCCTGATGAAATTTTGGGAATTTATTACTGGGAAACTGCCTAATTATCCAAGTGAGTCATCCATTTCAATCTTTCTTGTAAACATATTATTGATTGAGTTATTGGATCTATGCTCCCTTCAGGATGTTTTGATTCTATTCTAACCTATTTGTAGATTCCATTTAGAGGCAAATAAGTTTTGCTTAAATTTGACAAATTCCAAATTGTCTTATCAACCTTTTTTATTCCTCAATGACCTAACCCATACTTTTTCAAAATGTTTAAAAAGATTTTAGATATGTTCATATTGTGCTCTTAGAAATTCTAACCATCCTTCTATACTTGAGTGAGGATATATTTATAATTCTTGAGTGAGGATATATTTATAAATTCTTGTATTCATAACAATATTATGCAACATTTGTTAGAAAACTATAAATTTGTTGTGGGATAGTTTATAACTGAAATTTTTCTTGAATTTCTATTATATAGTTGTAAATTGCATTAAAATTACCTTTGCCAATATGATTTTAGGTTGCCAGTAAGTCTGTTAAATACAATCAGCTATAGCATTTCCCTTAATAGTTTTTTGATCATGTGACTTGCTTGGAAAAGGGGAAAAATGTGTGTTGGAATTGTCTTCATCCACTAATTCAATTTGATATCTTGATTTAAGCTCAAAGACTTTAGTTTCTCTTTCCTCAATATATTTCTTGAGGTCAAGTGTGATATTTGTGGAGAAATATTCAACAGAATTATTTTATTTTGTGCAACAAAATACCTTAATATAAATCATGGACAGCATGTTATTGATAAAAGGATTTGGTTTAATCTCTGTTTACTTTGTCTTTTTTTTCCTAGTCAAGGGGCAAAGTTTTATTGCAATAGTAATGCCTATTACAAATAAAGCAGAATTGAATTCTAAGAGTATCCAGCAGAGAAACAGAAGCAAGGTTGATAATATTATACAACTTTCAATCTCTTTTCTTTGTAACACATATTTATTTATTTGTATATAAAAAAAGTGATATTGGACATAATGTTAACTTCAAAAAATTTAAATAGTCTCTATGAAAAATGCTATGTTTTATAATGATTGTTTTTGACATTGTCATGTTTGTTGTGTATTTTAAATAGAGTACTTTGTCATGTAGATATTAGGTATTGTAGGGTTCTTCATGTATTTAGGTCTATTTTCTATATTTATAGCAAAAGGATGTCATGAATGCTAAATAGAACCACAGGCATTATAACAATCAAAGCAATATAAATCAATGATATGACATTATCATATGTGACTTGTTTAATAGCTGCCAAATCAATAAGATATTTATTTTTATAACCATGGGAGTTTTGACATACTCTTTTTTTCTTCTTAGTAGCAATATTTTTTTCTTTTATGTTTTATAGTTTTGTGCAAATGTGTAATATAAGCTATGGTGATTTTTAGAAAGCACAATAACATAATTTATATTTTTAAATGATTCAGTATTCAAATATATTTGTATGATACATTATGTTAAGAAAGGTAGTAAGAGAGAAAAAATGTAAGAGGAAAAATGATCCACATATGCAAAAATGTTTGTAGCAGCTCTTTTCTATAGTGATAAAGAATTGGAAATTTAGTGGATGCCCATCACTTGAGGAATGGCTGAATAAGTTATGGGATGTGACAATAATAGAATACTAATTTTTTACTACCAATGATAAACAGGCCTATTTCAGAATAGTCTGGAAAGACTTACATAAACTGATACTGAGTGAAGTGTACAGAACCAGGAAAATGTGCACAGAAACAGAAAGAATGTATGATAATCAACTATGATAGATTTAGCTATTCTCAGCAATTCAGTGATCCAAAGAATTTCCAATAAACTTTAGATGAAAAATGCCATCCAAATCTAAAGAGAAAACTATGGAGATTGAATGTGGATCAAAGCATACTATTTTTAACTGTTTTCTTCTTTCTTATGATTTTTCTCTTCAAAAAAGATTTACATAGAAATATGTAAAAATTAATGTGCATATATAGCCTAAAAGATTAAAAAAATAAATATAAATATGGATTGCAATATATTCTGATAAGAAATATACTAACTTGGTAAAGTGTTTTATAAGCAATCCATGAGTCATTGTCAATGACATAAACAATAACTATGTATTTCTTCCAGCCCTGTCATTTTCTGGTTATAAAAAGAAGCTAGAGCCAATTACTTTCCCTGACAAGAAGATTTTGATATTAAATTTTAGCACTGTACAATATATGTTTCCATTGTGCTGTACTTTTGTTGGCCTTAGAAATCAGAGGTTCTTGCTTTTTTGTGTTATATATGCATTTAGCAGTCTATTGAAGTCTAAGGATCCCTTTCCAGAATGTTTTAAATTGCATGAAATAAAAGTATATAAGATACAAAGGAAAATAATTCTATTTTATAATTCTTTTTCCACTCAAGTTCACACACCTGGTGAAATCAGTCCATGGACATAATCCCCAGAGTAAGAACTTTTGATATATTTCAAAATACATTTTCTATATCTTCATTATTTTTTGAGGGAATTCCATTTCTTTATTTAATGTATTTTTTTAAGTCCTCTTGTGGTAAACATTGAACTGCTTAAATATTTCTTTGAACTACTTTGGTTCATCTTTTGCCCTCAATTTTAACTTCTGATTAATCAAATCTAGAATGGCTGATTGAACTCTATTTTCTCCATCCCATTCCACATGTTTTTAGTTGCTTTTATTGGGGTGAATAACACTTCAAAATTTCCTCTATGAAGGCCATCTAGACCTTGGTATAATAATCTTTTTTGTTATTGTTGTTGTTTGTTTTATTTTTATTGTAGCCTTTAATTTACAAGACATATGCATGGGTAATTTTTCAGCATTGACCCTTGCAAAATCTTCAGTTCCAACTTTTCCCCTCCTTCCCCCCACCCACTCACCTAAGATGGCAGGTAGAGCAGTACATGTCAAATATGTTAAAGTATATGTTAAATATATACATATTTATACAGTTATCTTGCTGCACAAGAAAAATCAGATTTACAAATAAAGTAAAAATAACCTGAGAAGGAAAGCAAAAATCCAAGCAGACAAAAACAGAAGGAGTGGAAATGCTATGTTGTGGTCTATACTCATTTCCCATACTTCTTTTGCTAGGTATAGCTGGTTCTCTTCATTATTAAACAATTGGAACTGATTTAATTCATCTCATTGTTGAAGAGAGCCACATCCATCAGAACTGATCATCATATGGTATTGTTGTTGAAGTGTATTAATTATCTCCTGGCTCTGCTCATTTCATTCAGCATCAGTTCATGTAAGCCTCTCCAGGCCTTTTTGAAATCATCCTGCTGGTCATTTCTTAAATAACAATAATTTTCCATAAGATTCTCCAATTGATGGACATCCATTCAATTTCCATTTTCTAGCCATTACGAACTACATACAGCTTCCCTTTCCCTTCTTTAAGATCTCTTGGTGATATAAGTCCAGTAGAAAAAACTTCTGTATCAAAGGATATGCACAGTTTGATAACTTTTTGAGCATAGTTCCAAATTGCTCTCCAGATAGGTTGGTTGCATTCACAATTCCACCAACAATGGGTCAATGTCCCAGTTTTCCCACATCCCCTACAACATTCATCATTATCTTTTCCTGTCATTCTGGCCAATCTGAGAAGTGTGTAATGGTATCTCAGAGTTGTCTTAATTTGCATTTCTCTGATTAATAAGGATTTGGAACATCTTTTCATATGAGCAGAAATGGTTTCAATTTCATCATCTGAAAATTGTCCTTTGACCATTTATCAATTGTAGAATGGCTTATAAATTAGAGTCAATTCTTTATATATTTTGGAAATAAGACCTTTATCAGAACCTTTGACTATAAAAATGTTTTCCCAATCTATTGCTTCCCTTCTAATCTTGTCTGCATGAGTTTTGTTTGTACAAAAACTTTTTAACTTGATATGATCAAAATTTTCTATTTGTGATCAATAATGATCTCTAGTTCTTCTTTGGTCACAAACTCCTTCCTCTTATACTATCCTATGTTTTTTTCTAACTTATTTAGAATCCTATTATTTATCCCTAGACCATGAACCCATTTTGACTTTATCTTGGTGTATGGTGTTAAGTGTAGGTCAATGCCTAGTTTCTGCCATTCTAATTTTCAATTTTCCCAGCAGTTTTTGTCAAACAGTGAATTCTTATCACAAAAGCTGGGGTCCTTGGGTTTGTCAAACACTAGATTATTATAGTTATTGTTTATATTGTCCTGTGAACCTAATCTATTCCACTGATCAACTTGTCTATTTCTTAGCCAATAGCAAATGGTTTTGGTGACCACTGCTTTATAATATAGTTTTAGATCTGGTACAGCTAAGTCACTTTCATTTGATTTTTTTTTTCATTAGTTCCCTTGAAAGTCTTAACGTTTTTTTCTTCCAGATGAATTTTGTTGTTATTTTTTCTAGGTCATTAAAATAGTTTTTTGGGAGTCTGGTATAACACTAAATAAATAGATTACTTTAGGTAGTATTGTCATCTTTATTATATTTGCTCGGCCTATCCAAGAGCACTTAATATTTTTCCAATTGGTTAGATCTGACTTTATTTATGTGGAAAGTGTTTTGTAGTTTTGCTCATATAGTTCCTGACTTTCCCTTAGCAGATAGATTCCCAAATATTTTATTCAATTGACAGTTATTTTAAATGAAATTGATGTTGGATTTTGTTAGTGATGTATAAAAATGCTTATAATTTAGGTGGATTTATTTTGTATCCTGCAACTTTGCTAAAGTTGTGGGTTATTTCTAATAGCTTTTTAGTAGAATCTCTGGGGTTCTCTAAGTATAGCATCATATCATCAGCAAAGAGTGATGATTTGGTTTCCTCATTATCTACTCTAATTCCTTTGATCTTGTTCTCAACTCGTATTGCCGAAGCTAGCATTTCTAATGCAATATTGAATAGTAATGGCGATAGTGGGCAACCTCGTTTGACTCCTGATCTTCTTATCTCCATTACATATAATGCTTACTGATGGTTTTAAATAGATGTTACTGACTATTTTAAGGAAAAGTCCATTTATTCCTCTGCTCCCAAGTGTTTTTAATAGGAATGAGTGTTGGATTTTATCAAATGCTTTTACTGCATCTATTGAAATGATAATATCATTTTTGTTAGTTGGGTTATTGATATAGTCAATTATGATAATAGTTTTCCAAATATTGAGCTAGCCCTGAATTGCTGGTATAAATCCTACTTTGTCATAGTGTATTATCCTGGAGGTGATTTTCTGTAATCTTTTTGCTAATATTTTATTTAAGATTTTTGCATCAATATACTTTAGGAAGATTGGTTTATAATTTTCTTTCTCTTTATTCAACCTACCTGGTTAAGGTATCAGTACCATGTCTGTCATAAAATGAATTTGGTAGAGTCCTTCATTGCTATTTTTTCAAATAGTTTATATGACATTGGAGTTAATTGTTCTTTAAATGTTTGGTAGAATTCACATGTAAATCTATCTGGTCCTGGGGATTTTTTCTTTGGGAATTAATAACTTGTTCTGTTTCTTTTTTTTCTTTTCTTTCTTTTTTTTTTTTTAAATGGAACTATTTAAGCAATTTATTTCCTCCTCTGTTAATGTGGGCAGCCTATATTTTTAAAGATAGTCATCCATTTCACTTAGGTTATCAAATTTATTGGCATAAAGTTGGGAAAATTAACTCCTAACTATTGTTCAAATTTCCTCTTCATTAGTGGAGAGTTCCTTTTCATTTTTAAGACTAACAATTTGATTTTCCTCTTTTCTTTTTTAATCGAATTTATCAAATGTTTATCTATTTTGTTGGTTTTTCATAATATCAACTCTTGCTTTTATTTAATTCAATAGATTTTTTTTTTTACTTTCAATTTTATTAATCTCCTTTCAATTTTAGAATTTCAAGTTAAGTATTTGATTGGGGGTTTTTAATTTGGTCTTTTTTTAGCTTTTTAAGTTGCAATCCCAGTTCATTGAACTTCTCTTTCTCTATTTTATTCAAGTAAGCCTCTAGAGATATAAAATTTCCCCTTATTACCGTTTTATCTGCATCCCACAGATTTTGCTATGTTGTCTCATTGTTGTCATTCTGTTGGGTGAAATTATTGTGTCTATGATTTGTTGTTTCACCCATTCATTCTTTAGGATGAGATTATTTCATTTCCAATTACTTTTTGGTCTATTTGAATGTAGTTTTTTTGGATCATGATCTGAAAAGAATGCATTTACTATTTCTGCCTTTCTGCATTTAATTTTAAGGTTTTTATGTCCAAATATATGGTCAATTTTTGTATAAGTTCCATGATCTGCTGAGAAGAAAGTGTACTCCTTTCTGTTTCCACTCAATTTTCTCCAAAAATCTATCATACTCAACTTTTCTAATATTCTATTTACCTCTTTAACTTCTTTCCTATTTGTTTTGTAGTTTGATTTATCTAATTCTGAGAGTTCAAGGTTGATATCTCCCACTATCATAGTTTTCCTGTCTATTTCTTCTTGAAGCTCTCTTAACTTATTCTTTAGGAATTTAAATGTTATAACATTTGGTGCAGATATGTTTAGTATTGATCCTTCATTATCTATGGTACCCTTTAGCAAGATATAGTTTCTTTCCTTATCACTTTTAATTAGATCAATTTTTGCTTTTGCTTGATCCGAGATAAGGATGGCTACCTTTTTATTACTTCTCCTGAAGTAAAATTTCTTCTGAGAATGACTTTGGCTGCATTCCATAAATATTGGTATATTGTCTCATCATTGTCATTCTCTTTGATTATATTATTATTTCAGTGACTTCTGTTTGATCCACTCCTCTCCTGAGTATTAGACTCTAGTTTCCAATTAATTTCCATGACCCTTTATTATATATGATTATTATGACATCATGATAAGAAATGCATGTGTTTAATATTTCTGTCTTGATGATAAAATAGTATACTTAGAGAATCCTGAGAATCAAATAAAAGCTACTAGAAACTGTGAAGACCAAATTAGCACCCTGGATGCCTTAGAATCAGCTGGAGTCAGAATAAGCAAAAGTCCTTGGTCTTTATTCTTGGGTAGAAGTGAAGGGAATGGACACAAGCTCTCTATTACCTCCCTTCTCCTCATTCACCACAAAAGTGACTTTGGCTTGTCTTACTCCACCCCCTAATACCTTCTACAATTATCTGTATACATCAAAAATGGAGCCAGCACAGAATAGTAGGAAGCCTATGCTAATAGAGTATTGTCCAATGGGTAATTAGCCTTAAGTGTTCCATTGACTGATTCCATTGCACCTACTCAGAGTTTCAGCCCTTTACATCTCCTGCTTTCTTTTGTTTTATAACAGAGGTGGTCATGCCATCCCTGAATGCTCAGGGAGGTGAGAACCCCAAAAGGGAGGTGATCACATCTACCCTGACTACTTAGGAAGGGAAGTGAAAGCACTAAAAAGGAGATGATCATGCCTTCCCTGACTTCTCAGGAAGAGAGATGAAAAACACCAAAGTGAAGTGGGGAGTCAAGCCATATAGAAACTAGCAGGTTTCTGGCCTGAAGTGTCTTACTAGAAACAGGTATGCAAAAACCCATCAGCATGGGAGGTATTACATAAGCACATAGCTATAACACACAGACTATTAGTGATGACTCTCCCCACTGCTAGTGCAGGCTCAATGTAGTGTAACAAACATGAATTATATGTGCAAGTAGTGATATAACAAACAACATGGTGTTGTAAAAGATTTCCAGAAGTCCTAGAAGGAGGGTATGTAAATAACAATCACACATACACCTCCTTCAGTAGCCAAGAGATAGTCCAAAACTAATCTATTGTCCATTGCTTCACGTGTCAGGGAATCCAATGATCCCCACAAGTTTTGAAGTCCTGCAACAGTCTTTTTATATATCAGGGAATCCAATGATTCTTGAAGGTTTTCAAGTCCTACAATAGTCTTATCATGTCTCAGAAAATCCAATGATTCCTGAGGGTTTTCAAGTCCTACAACAATCTTTTCATGTCTCAGGGATTCCAATGATTCCTGAGGGTTTTGAAGTCCAACAATTTTTGATGTCCATGAGTCAAATGCCATAACTGCCATGCTCTTTCAGTGGTGGGCACAGTCAGTGATGGAACCACCCAATGTTTCTTGGGTCTTCTCCTTCATTTCAAGGATCTGCTCCATCTCTCTCCAATGGACAAGGCAAATACTGCTCATTGGCACCCATCTAATTCCTTCTCCATCTGTGGAAGTACAAGCAAACCCACTCTCCCAAGCAGTTAACCTATCTGGTCCCTTCCATTTACCACTTTCTGGGTCTCTCCACATTACCTGGCAATTATCTAAAGATAGTGGAGTTGCTCACACTGGACACTGCCCTTCCAGTGGGTTATAAAGCCTGTCTGCCAGAGCCAGTGAATCTTTGTCAAAAATCAAGAAGGTAGTATAAAGAGCTAGATTTAGAAGTTTTCTAGGGTTACCTGTGGCTCCTCCTTCCTTTTGTTTTTGTAGGAGTGTTTTAATGTCTTTGTTTCTCCTCTCTACTATTGCCTGTCCTTGAGGATTAAAGGTTATGCCAGTAGTGTGTAAAATCTTTTACTGTGCACAAAAATGTGCAAAATGTTTAAATTATATGCAGCCCAAAAGGTTATCAAATTGTGCATACCCTTTGATCCAGCAGTGCTACTATTGGGCTTATATCCCAAAGAAATACTAAAGAGGGGAAAGGGACCTGTATGTGCCAGAATGTTTGTGGCAGCTCTTTTTGTAGTGGCTAGAAACTGGAAAATGAATGGATGTCCATCAATTGGAGAATGGTTGGGTAAATTATGGTATATGAAGTTTATGGAATATTATTGCTCTGTAATAAATGACCAGCAGGAGGAATACAGAGAGATTTGGAGAGACTTACATGAACTGATGCTGAGTGAAATGAGCAGAACCAGATCACTATACACTTCAACAACAATATTTTATGAAGATATATTCTGATGAAAGTGATATCTTCAACATAAAGAAGATCCGACTCACTTCCAGTTGATCAGTGATGGACAGAAACAACTACACCCAGAGAAGGAACACTGGGAAGTGAATGTAAAGTGTTAGCACTACTGTCTTTCTACCCAGGTTACTTATACCTTTGGAACCCAATTCTCAACATGCAACAAGAAAATTGGATTTACACACACACACACACACACACACACACACACACACACATACACACACACACACTCACACACACAAAGATATATATAGTATCTAGATTATACTGTAACACATGTAAAATGTATGGAATTGCCTGTCATCTAGGGGAGGGAGTAAAGGGAGGGAGGGGAAAACTTGGAAAAATGAATACAAGGGATAATGTTATAAAAAGAAAAAATTACTCATGCATATGTACTGTCAAAAAAAATTTTTTTTATAATTATAAAATTAATTTAAAAAAAAAAGAAATATATGCAGGTCCATTATCTGTTTTTATTTCTTGTGGCACACTCATAATTGCAAATGCTTGTATAAGGAATTCAGTGTCCACTTAGGCTGTCTCTTTTGCTGCTGGTATTGCAAAAGTGAATCCTGAAAAAGTGTCTACCACAACATGGATAAAAGACAGAAAACCAAAAGATTTATAATGGGTCAAATCCATTTGCCAAATTTCATTAGGTCTCAAACCATCAGGGTTCTTCCCTGGAGGGAGTATAGGAGTTTGGAAAGGAAGCCAAGCTGGACAGGTTTTTACTATGCCCCTAGCTTCCTCTCTTGTTATTCCAAATTGTAAACGTAAAGCTTGAACAGCCTGATGATATTTAAAATGAGATTCTTGGGCTTCCTGAAATAAAGGAGTATAGGCCAGCATAGTTAGAAGGCTATCTGCCTTTGAATTACCATCAAAAATAGGATCTGGAAGTCCACTATGAGAGTGGACATGCAAGATATAAATCTTATCTATACTTTCTCACTTGTTCTTGAAGTTCCTTTAAAAGCTGATATATATTAGAGACTACAAATTTTATTTTGGATGTGGCAATTCTTTGTACCACACCTACTCAATAGGCCGAATCAGATATTATATTTATATATCCTGGATAATAAGTAAGAGCTAGAATGATTGCATATAATTCATTCTGCTGAGTGGACTGAAAAGGAGTTATGACTACTCCCTTTATAGTTGTCACAAGAATAAACAGCACAAATATTATGGTTGGATGTATCTGTAAAGATAGTTGGTCCTTTAAGAGAAACTTTAGAAACTTTTTTCTTAAAGAATCCATCACCAATTATGTAATAGTCTGGTTATCTTTAATGGACACTCGCAAGTAAAATTTGGAGCCATGGCTAATAAAATTTGCCACTCTGGGATTGTTTCACAGCACACATTAACTTGTGCATTAGTATAAAAGGTGTATATCTTCTCAGGTCTTATCCCAGATAATTGTACTGCTAGTTCAATGATCTTTAATAAAATTCCAGCTATAAGCACTGGGATAAGGAGTAAGGCTTTGTTCTGGTTGTGCTGGGAGGTTCACCCACTCTACAACACTGTCTCCTTGACGAAGGACTGCTATAGGTATCTCTTGTGTAGCAAAAACTGATATTTCCAAGGATTTTTGAGTGATTCTTTAAACCACATTGGATAAAGCCAATTCAACTTCTCTCAAAGCATCTTGAACTTCTTTTGTAAGCTGGCGTGGTGAGTTTAAAGTAATGTCTCCCCTTAAAACATCATATAATGATTGCAATTGATAGGTAGTCAAGCCTAACACTGTCCAATGTTATCCATTGGATATCTCCTATCAATTTCTGAAAGTCATTTAAGGTATTTATCTTCTCTGTTCTTAAGTTTTTGTACTGTAAGCACATTAGGGTATACTTCATATCCTAAATATTGAAAAGGAGCATGTCTTTGAATTTTTTCTGGAGCTATGTGCAATTTATAGTTCCTTGGTGTTTCTATGAACTTTTGTAAACATGCTTCTAACATTTGTTCCTCAGGGGCACATCCCAATATATCATCCATGTAATTTGATAACATTACTTTTGGAAATGCTTTTTTTTTTACTGGAATAAGAGCAGCAGCAACATACATTTGACACATAGTAGGGCTGTTTTTCATTCCTTGTAGAAAAACTGTCCAGTCATATCTTTTATAAGGCTCAGCTCAGTTAACGCTGGGCACTGAAAAATCTTTTTATATCTTCCTTATCTAGAGGGATAGAATAGAAATAATCCTTAATGTCTATAACACAAAGAGGCCATTATCTAGGCAACTGAGTAGAAGATGGAAGTCCAGGCTGAAGAGTTCCCATAGTTTACATCTGTTCATTTACCTTTCTTAAATCAGTCAACATCCTCCATTTTCCAGATATCTTTCTTACAACAAATACTGGGGAATTCCAAGGACTTAGAGAAGGTTGTAAGTGCCCTTGGTCAAGTTGCTCCTGTATTATATCTGATAAGGCTTTGAATTTTATTGCTAGCTAAGGGCCACTGTTCTATCCAAACTGTGTATCAGTTTTCCATTGGATAGGAACAGGGGAAAGTGTTGGCAGACCTTCAACAACAGCCCTACCTAAAAATCTGAAGTACTCATTTGTAATCCTAATTGTTGGAAAATGTCTCTTTGCCACAGATTGATGGGGATTTTTTCAACTATAAACGGTGTAAAAACTCCTGTTTCACCTTCAAATATCCATCTCAAAGGGTTGGCAGTAACTTCAGCTGCTAATGATCCTCCTATGCCAGACATGTAGGTGTCTGCCTTAATCTTTGGACAGTGAGTGGGCCAGTTGGCACCTCTAATGACTGTACAATCTGCATCTGTGTCTACCAATCCTTCTAATGGTATGCCATTTATATAGATAGTGAGCATAGATTGGTCAGCTGTCACAGCTGCTGTCCACTATATTCCTGGATTTTGTTGCTTGGAGTCAGTATCTGGGCTACTATCACCAGATTGCTTATTAGGAGTCTGTATCAGTAAACCTGATACTACTACTTCTCCTGGTTAATAAGTCACACATTATCTACCTGTATTAGTGCCTGTGATATTATTTACACATTCCCCAGTTTCCCACATCAGTGTATGAATGAACACTGTTTTGTAAGTACTCTTAGGAGGTGAAATGGTCAAGCCTACTGTGCCTGGAGAAAAGGGATCCATAAACTGGAGAGGAATAGATTTCACCTCTCCAAGGGGTACCTCAGTTGTCCTAGCTGCATACAACTCTATTCTCACCAATTGTATTCCCTTTCTCCCATCAGATTGCTTCCTGGCTGATTGATTATGTAATTTCTTTCTCCCATCAGATTGTTTCCTGGCTGATTGTTCATGTCTGGGTATTGAACTTCTAAAGGCTCTCTGGGTATAGAATTGGCTACCATCATGCCCCAAGTATTTTTTGCCTTGGTCCCTGGGGTTGGGCCCCTCATCCTGTTTCCCTGAATCAGTCTACACTATGATGCTCAATAGAAGCCTCTGTTGCATTTTGGATATGGGGTATTGGGTCTTGTTCCTTCCTCCCCCCATTTTCTTACTCTATCTCTATGTTTACACTGAGCTTTCAAATGCCCTACATTACCACATTGAAAGCATTGATGAGTCTCTGTGGAAGTCCCTTGCCACAAGCGTCCCTGTCTTCCCATGTTGGGATCTTGGAAAGTCTGCATCATAAGTCTGGTTATAAAAAGATATTTGTGCCCACTGTGGCACAGCATCTTATGATCTCTTCTAAAGGATCCTCCTAGTGTAGTCCTAGTATAATTCTTCTTCAAACCTCATTAGCATTTTCTTTAGCAAGTTGTCTTTTTTTTTTTTTTTTTTTTTTTTTTTAATTTTTTTTTATTATATATATATATATATTTTATAATATTATCCCTTGTATTCATTTTTCCAAATTACCCCCCCTCCCTTATTCCCTCCCCCCGACGACAGGCAATATCATACATTTTACATGTGTTACAATATAGTCTAAGTACAATACATGTGTGTGAATATCATTTTCTTGTTGCACAATAAACATTAGAATCCGAAGGTATATGCAACCTGGGCAGACAGATATTAGTGCTAACAATTTACATTCCCCTCCCAGTGTTTCTTCTCTGGGTGTATCTACCTCTGTCCATCATTGATCAACTGGAAGTGAGTTGGATCTTCTTTATGTTGAAGATTTCCACTTCCATCAGAATACATCCTCATACAGTATCGTTGTTGAAGTATACAGTGATCTTCTGGTTCTGCTCATTTCACTCAGCATCAGTTGATTTAAGTCTCTCCAACCCTCTCTGTATTCCTCCTGCTGGTCATTTCTTACTGAGCAATAATATTCCATAACTTTCATATACCACAATTTACCCAACCATTCTCCAACTGATGGACATCCATTCATCTTCCAGTTTCTAGCTACAACAAAAAGAGCTGCCACAAACATTTTGGCACATATATGTCTCTTTCCGCTCTTTAGTATTTCTTTGGGATATAATCCCAGTAGTAGCGCTGCTGGGTCAAAGGGTATGCACAGTTTGATAACTTTTTGGGCATAATTCCAGATTGCTCTCCAGAATGGCTGGATTCTTTCACAACTCCACCAGCAATGTATTAGTGTCCCAATTTCCCCACATCCCCTCCAACATTTGTCATTATTTGTTCCTGTCATCTTAGCCAATCTGACAGGTGTGTAGTGGTATCTCAGAGTGGTCTTAATTTGCATTTCTCTGATCAGTAGTGATTTGGAACACTCTTTCATGTGAGTGGATATAGTTTCAATTTCTTCCTCTGAGAATTGTCTGTTCATATCCTTTGACCATTTATCAATTGGAGAATGGTTTGGTTTCTTATAAATTATGGTCAGTTCTCTATATATTTTGGAAATGAGACCTTTGTCAGAACCCTTGTTTTTAAAAATATTTTCCCAATTTGTTACTTCCCTTCTAATCTTGTTTGCATTAGTATTATTTGTACAGAAACTTTTTAGTTTGATGTAATCAAAATCTTCTATTTTGTGATCAATAATGATCTCTAGTTCTCCTCTGGTCATAAATTCCTTCCTCCTCCACAAGTCTGAGAGGTAGATTATCCTCTGTTCCTCTAATCTATTTATTATCTCCCTCTTTATGCCTAAATCATGGACCCATTTTGATCTTATCTTGGTATATGGTGTTAAGTGTGGATCCATATCTAATTTCTGCCATACTAATTTCCAGTTTTCCCAACAGTTTTTTCCGAATAATGAATTTTTATCCCTAATGTTGGAATCTTTGGGTTTGTCAAAGATTAGATTGCTATAGATGTACCCTTTTTTGTCCTTTGTATCTAATCTGTTCCACTGATCTACCGGTCTATTTCGTAGCCAATACCAAATGGTTTTGGTGACTGCTGCTATATAATATAGCTTTAGATCAGGTACACTTAGACCACCTTCCTCTGAGTTTTTTTTCATTAGTTCCCTTGCAATTCTTGACCTTTTATTCTTCCATATGAATTTTGTTGTTATTTTTTCTAGGTCATTAAAATAGTTTCTTGGGAGTCTGATTGGTATAGCACTAAATAAATAGATTAGTTTGGGGAGTACTGTCATCTTTATTATATTCGCTCGGCCTATCCAAGAGCACTGAATGTCTTTCCAATTATTTAAATCTGATTTTATTTTTGTGGCAAGTGTTTTGTAATTTTTCTCATATAATTCCTGACTTTTCTTTGGTAGATGGATTCCCAAATATTTTATACTATCAACATTTGTTTGGAATGGAATTTCTCTTTGTATCTCTTGCTGTTGCATTTTGTTAGTGATATATAAAAATGCCGAGGATTTATGTGGATTTATTTTGTATCCTGCCACTTTGCTGAAATTTTGAATTATTTCTAGTAGCTTTTTAGCAGAGTCTTTGGGGTTCTCTAAGTATACCATCATGTCATCTGCAAAAAGTGATAGTTTAATTTCCTCATTTCCTACTCTAATTCCTTGAATCTCTTTCTCGGCTCTTATTGCCGAGGCTAGCGTTTCTAGTACTATATTGAATAGTAATGGTGATAGTGGGCAACCTTGTTTCACTCCTGATCTTACTGGGAAAGGTTGCAGTTTATTTCTATTGCATATTATGCTTACTGACGGTCTTAAATATATACTCCTGATTATTCTAAGGAATAATCCGTTTATTCCTATACTCTCAAGAGTTTTTAGTAGGAATGGATGTTGGATTTTGTCAAATGCTTTTTCTGCATCTATTGAGATGATCATATGGTTCTTATTAATTTGATTATTAATATGGTCAATTATATTAATAGTTTTCCTAATATTAAACCAGCCCTGCATTCCTGGAATAAATCCTACTTGATCATAGTGTATTATCTTGGAGATGATTTTCTGAAGTCTTTTTGCTAATATCTTATTTAAGATTTTAGCATCAATATTCATTAAGGAGATTGGTCTATAATTTTCTTTCTCAGTTTTCGATCTACCAGGTTTAGGTATCAGTACCATGTCTGTGTCATAAAAGGAATTTGGTAGGACTCCTTCATCCCCTATTTTTTCAAATAATTTATATAACATTGGGGCTAATTGTTCTTTAAATGTTTGGTAGAATTCACATGTGAATCCATCTGGCCCTGGGGATTTTTTCCTGGGGAGTTGATTAATAGCTTGTTCTATTTCTTTTTCTGAAATGGGACTATTTAAGCAATTTATCTCCTCCTCTGTTAATCTAGGGAGCCTATATTTTTGGAGGAAGTCATCCATTTCACTTAAGTTATCAAATTTATTGGCATAAAGTTGGGCAAAGTAACTCCTTATTATTTCTCTAATTTCCTCTTCATTGGTGGAAAGATCCCCCTTTTCATTTGTAAGACTATCAATTTGATTTTCCTCTTTCTTTTTTTTGATCAAATTTACCAAAGGTTTATCTATTTTATTGGCTTTTTCATAAAACCAACTCTTGGTTTTATTTATTAATTCAATAGTTTTTTTACTTTCAATTTTATTGATTTCTCCTTTTAATTTTTGTATTTCGAGTTTAATTTTTGGTTGGGGGTTTATAATTTGGTCTTTTTCTAGCCTTTTAAGTTGTAAGCCCAATTCGTTAATCTTCTCTTTCTCAATTTTCTTCAAATAAGCCTCTAAAGATATAAAATTTCCCCTTATTACCGCTTTAGCTGCATCCCAAAGATTTTGATATGATGTCTCATCATTATCATTATCTTGGGTGAAATTGTTAATTGTTTCTATAATTTGCTCTTTCACCCAGTCATTCTTTAAGATGAGATTATTCAGTTTCCAATTACTTTTTGGTCTACTTACCCCTAACTTTTTACTGAATGTAGCTTTTATTGCATTATGATCTGAGAAGAAGGCATTTATTATTTCTGCCTTCCTACATTTAATTTTGAGATCTTTATGTCCTAGTATATGGTCAATTTTTGTATAGGATCCATGAACTGCTGAGAAGAAAGTATATTCCTTCCTATTGCCATTCAGTTTTCTCCAAAGGTCTATCATACCTAGTTTTTCTAATGTTCTATTTACTTTTTAAATTTCTTTCTTGTTTGTTTTGTGGTTTGATTTGTCTAAATCTGAGAGTGCAAGGTTGAGATCTCCCACTATTATAGTTTTACTGTCTATTTCTTCTTGCAGTTCTCTTAACTTTTCCTTTAGAAAGTTAGATGCTATACCACTTGGTGCATATATGTTTAGTATTGATATGGCTTCATTATTTATGCTACCTTTCAGCAGGATATAGTTTCCTTCCTTATCTTTTTTAACGAGATCTACTTCTGCTTTTGCTTGATCTGAGATAAGGATAGCTACCCCTGCTTTTTTGGCTTTACCTGAAGCATAATAGGCTCTGTTCCAACCTTTTACCTTTACTCTGTATGTATCTCCCTGCTTTAAGTGTGTTTCCTGTAGGCAACATATTGTAGGGTTCTGCTTTTTGATCCAATCTACTATCCGTCTCCGTTTGATGGGATCGTTCATCCCATTTACATTTACAGTTAAAATTACTAATTCTGTATTTCCTGCCATCATATTATCCCCAGATTATGCTTTTTTCCCTTGACCCCCCTGATCCCCCTCCCCGATATTTAATTTACAGACCCCCCTTGTGACGCGCAACCCTCCCTCTTTTTTTTTTTTTAGGATCCCTCCCCCCTCCCTCCAAGTCCCTTCACTTATTCCCCTTTTCCTTTTCCCTTTTCCTCTCCCCCCTTTTAATGAGGTGAGAGAAAATTCTCTGAAAAACAAATATGTTAATTATTTACTCTTTGAGCCTCTTCTGATGAGAGTAAGATTCACACAATGATTCTCCCCCTCACTAAGTTCCCTCAGATATGGTGTATTTTCTATGTCTCTTCCTGGGATGTAGTTTCCCTCTTTTTATCACTCCTTCCCCTTTTTCTGAACCGACCTCCTTCCCTTTACTACACCCCCCTTTTTTTCTTTTATATCAGTAAAATCAAATTATCCTTGAGTATTTTTTATATACCCACAACAGAGTTACAGTTCTCAAGGGTTCTGTGTACCTTTTTCTGTTTCTCTTCAGTCTTGTGGATGTAGATCAAATTTTTTGTTTAAGTCTGGTTTTTTTCTTAGAAACATATAGAATTCCTCGGTTTCATTGAATGACCATCTTCTTCCGTGGAAAAAGATGCTAAACTTAGCTGGGTAGTTCATTCTTGGTTGCAGTCCTTGATCTTTTGCCTTACGGAATATCAGGTTCCAGGCCCTTCTATCTTTTAATGTGGAGGCAGCCAGATCTTGGGTGACCCTTATTGTGGCACCTTGGTATTTAAATTGTTTTTTTCTAGCTGCTTGCAGGATTTTCTCCTTTGTGTGGTAATTCTGCAGCTTAGCCACAATATTCCGTGGTGTTCTTTTTTTAGGGTCTATTTCAGAAGGAGTTCGATGAATTCTTTCCACATCTACTTTCCCTTCTGTTTCTATTATCTCTGGACAGTTCTCTTTAATAATTTCCTGTAAAATAGAATCTAGGCTCTTTTTTTGGTCATAGTTTTCTGGAAGTCCAATAATCCGCAGATTATCTCTCCTAGATCTATTTTCCAGGTCTATAGATTTTCCCAGTAAGTATTTGACGTTGTTCTCCAGCTTCTCATTTTTTTTGTTTTGTTTGACTGATTCTTGGGTTCTCTGTGAATCATTCATTTCTATTTGTTCCATCCTGACTTTTAAGGAGTTATTTTCTTCTTTCACAGTTTTTAGTTCTTTTTGTAAATGCCCAATTTCGTTTTTAAATGAATTATTTTGCTCTATTGAATTTTTTTCCATTTCCCTAATTTTTTTTTTTTGAGAATTATTTTCTTTTTCCAATTCAGAAATTCTATTTTCTTGAGACTTTTTTATCTTTTCCAATTCAGAAATCCTACTTTCCTGTGTTTTTTTAACCTTTTCTAATTCACTGATTTTGTTTCCCTGCATCTCCTGTGAATTCTTTATTTTTTCCAACTCCAATTTCAGGACGTTGTTATTTTCTATCATAACTTCCCTTTCCTTGCCCCATTTTTCTTCAATCTCCCTCAATTTCTTAAGAGCTTCTTCTAGGAGAGAGTTATGTGATGGGGGGCAGGAATCGTTCCCCTTTAGGTTGTTATCTTCTGAATCTTTGCTGTTAACTTCCTCGGGGTTGGATACCCGCTCTTTCTCTGTATAGAAGGAATCTATAGTTTTTCTAGCTTTTTTGCTCATACTTAAAAAATGTTTTGGGGTCTGTCCCTGGGGTAGGAAATTATTTACTTCTTTACCAGCTTCCTCCCAGACCGGATGGATGCAGCGGCCCCTGCGCCCGCGCTAAGAGAGAGCTCTGGGAGAGAGTTCCCCACCCCCTCCCTGGAAGTGCCTCAGAGGTGATTAGCACTACTGTGCTTCGAGGGCGTAGAATAGTGAAGACAGCAAGAAGCCCAGTCTATGTGTCCGGGTGGGGAGTGGGTGTCTGCAGCAGGTGACGTAAGAAGCCCCTGCGCTCAAACTGGAAGTGTCTGCCAGAAACCGCGGTCCCTAGTTCAAAGGTTCCGCTTCTCTGGGACTTCCTGGAGCTGAGTTCCACTCCCTCCAGCTAAGCTAGGCCGTGTGTGTTGCCTTGGGCCGTATCCACCCACTTGTCAGTCTCTTAACTATTCTCAGGAGGTAGCTGAGGCCACACCCCCTGGTGCCGAGTCTGCCCCAGGGTGGGGGGGGGGGGGGAAATCTAATCTGAGTTTTAAAATATTTTGGCTTTCTCTTCTGAACTGCTAAATAATTAGCAGAGAAGAGCTAACAGCCTGTGCCAGATTCCTTTACCTCAGTGGCTTCTCTGATCCCAGAGCCCCTCCCAGCGCAATGCGCGCAGTGTGCCCCTACCCCACCGTCTGTGCTGGTCTTTCTTATTCCTCCCCTGAGAACTGACCTTTCCTGTTGAAACTCCAGATTCTCTTCAGCTGGTAAGTCGTGCTTCCAGTCCTTGTGGTATCTATCAGTCCTGAGCTAATTTTGAGACTTAATTTATCTAATTGGTTGTGAGGGAGTGAGGACGTTCACTGAGTCGTGTGTTTCTTCTCCGCCATCTTGGCTCCGCCCCCTTTAGCAAGTTGTCTTATCAGAATGTCTGTTACTGCATTTTCATCAATAGTTCATATGACAGCTGTCTTCAAACTTCCCACAAAAGCAGCAAAGGGTTCATTTGTTCCTGGTGCCTTTTTTGTGAAGGCTTCACCCTTGTCATATTTACTGGGGAGAATACCCCATGCTTTGATAGCAGTAGAAGCTATTTGCTCATATGCTGCTATGGGATAATTAATCTGTACTGAAATGTCTGCATAAGAACCTACACCTGTTAGTTGGTAATAGGTGATTGGAGCATTAACTCCACTTTGACTATTTTGTTGAGCTTGTATCCTACAGAGCTTACTATATTCAGAAAGCCACAACAAGTTTTGTCCAGGTTCTAAGCATGTCCTTGCTATAAATTTCCAGTCTCTAGGTTTTAAGACTTCATAAGCCAAATTCTGTACTAACATCTTAACATAAGATGATATAGCCTCATAAAGAGTGCAAGCCTTTTTCATGTCTTTGAGGATTTCTAGATCAAAAGAAGTATATCTTCTACTTTCTTGACCTGAAGAGTTAAACTTTGGAATCATAGGATAAATTTTCTATTCTCAAATCAGCTATATCCTGCCCTTCTTCTGTGGCTTTAAGTAGTGCCTTTTGTAATCTAGTCATAAGTGGGGATGATTGCTGAGGGGGAGATGCTGGTAGTATCACTGCCCCTCCCATTACTCCTCCTCTCTCCATCCTATAAGGTGGAGTTGATGGGGGCATGTCAAGAACCTTCTCTGGTTTAGACAGGGTTGAAGCTGCCTTGTGAGGGGAGAATTACCACACCCTTCAGGATCACTTAAGTTCTCATGCCCTCTGGTGATATTGCCATTACTCTGTCTTTGTCTTCCTTTTTTTCCTCACATTTCCCCATCTGGCTGTTCTTAAAACTTTTCTTTTTCTATAACTTGCAAGATTCTTTAAGGCCAATTGTATTAGGTTGTATATATAGAATGTTTCCTCAGAAATCTAATCAAGACCTTTATCATTGTAGTATTCACATAGTTGATCTACTAATTTCCAATTACTTGCCTTCCTTTAGGAACCAAGGGGATATGCATTCTAAGGTACCCAAGAGTCTAGTGATCTGCTCCCAAGTTATAAATAAGCCCTGTCCCTTTATCAACTTGAATATGCTTCCTATAGTGCCCCCTTGGGGTACGGGTGTGGGTAGAACTGGGGATGAGGGAAAATCTTTTCCTAATATCTGCCCCATTTCACTAGAAAAGGTTACTAGTTTAGCCCTTAACAAAGTAAGTTCCCTGTTTGTCTATTAAAATACTCACCCTATTTCCTGGTCACTGGAGACTTCTTCAGTGAAATTAGGGTCTTTGGTTCACACATTGGACATCAAATGTAAAGACCAAGTTAGCACCCTGGATGCCTTAGAATCAGCTGGAGTCAGGATAAGCAAAAGTCCTTGATCTTTATTTTTGGTCTTTAGGGGGAAAAGTGAAGGAAATGGGTGCAAGCTCTCCACTGCCTCCCTTCTCCTCATCCACTGCAAAAGTGACTATGGCTTGTCTTACTCCACCCCCTAATCCCTCCTACATTTATCTGTATACACCAAAAGATGGAGCCAGCATAGAATAGTGGGAAGGGCCATTTTCCAAGCATATGTTAATAGAGTATTTTTCAATGAGTAATTAGCCTTAAGTGCTTGGTTGTCTGATTCCAGTGCACCTACTCAGAGTTTCAGCCCTTTACCAGAATAACAATTTTAACAAAGTTGCAGAATATAAAATAAATCTACATAAATCATCAGCATTTCTATATATTACTAACAAAGTCCCACAGCAAGACACAGAAAGAAAAATTCCATTTAAAATAACTGTAGATAATATAAAATATTTTGAAGTCTACTTGCCAAGACATAGCCAGGAATTATATAAGCACAATTACAAAACACATTTCACAAAAATAAAATCACATCTAATCCATTGGAAAAAATCAAGTCCTCATGGGTAGGCCAAGCTAATATAATAAAAAAAAAAATGAAAATACTATCTAAATTAATCTACTTGAGTGCCATACCAATAATACTTCCAATAAATTATATTACAGAGCTAGAAAAATAATAACATTAACACCATATACCAAGATAAGATCAAAATGGGTCCATGATTTAGTTATAAAGAGGGAGATAATAAATAGATTAGAGGAACAGAGGATAATCTACCTCTCAGACTTGTGGAGGAGGAAGGAATTTATGACTAGAGGAGAACTAGAGATCATTATTGATCACAAAATAGAAGATTTTGATTACATCAAACTAAAAAGTTTCTGTACAAATAATACTAATGCAAAAAAGATTAGAAGGGAAGTAACAAATTGGGAAAATATTTTTAAAAACAAAGGTTCTGACAAAGGTCTCATTTCCAAAATATATAGAGAACTGACCATAATTTATAAGAAACCGAACCATTCTCCAATTGATAAATGGTCAAAGGATATGAACAGACAATTCTCAGAGGAAGAAATTGAAACTATATCCACTCACATGAAAGAGTGTTCCAAATCACTACTGATCAGAGAAATGCAAATTAAGACCACTCTGAGATACCACTACACACCTGTCAGATTGGCTAAGATGACAGGAACAAATAATGACAAATGTTGGAGGGGATGTGGGGAAATTGGGACACTAATACATTGCTGGTGGAGTTGTGAAAGAATCCAGCCATTCTGGAGAGCAATCTGGAATTATGCCCAAAAAGTTATCAAACTGTGCATACCCTTTGACCCAGCAGCGCTACTACTGGGATTATATCCCAAAGAAATACTAAAGAGCGGAAAGAAACATATATGTGCCAAAATGTTTGTGGCAGCTCTTTTTGTTGTAGCTAGAAACTGGAAGATGAATGGATGTCCATCAGTTGGAGAATGGTTGGGTAAATTGTGGTATATGAAGGTTATGGAATATTATTGCTCGGTAAGAAATGACCAGCAGGAGGAATATAGAGAGGCCTGGAGAGACTTAAATCAACTGATGCTGAGTGAAATGAGCAGAACCAGAAGATCACTGTACACTTCAACAACAATACTGTATGAGGATGTATTCTGATGGAAATGGAAATCTTCAACATAAAGAAGATCCAACTCACTTCCAGTTGATCAATGATGGACAGAGGTAGCTACACCCAGAGAAGAAACACTGGGAGGGGAATGTAAATTGTTAGCACTAATATCTGTCTGCCCAGGTTGCATGTACCTTCGGATTCTAATGTTTATTGTGCAACAAGAAAATGATATTCACACACATGTATTGTACCTAGACTATATTGTAACACATGTAAAATGTATGGTATTGCCTGTCGTCGGGGGGAGGGAATAGAGGGAGGGGGGGTAATTTGGAAAAATGAATACAAGGGATAATATTATAAAATATATATATATATATATATATATATATATATACATATAATAAAAAAAATAAAAAAATTAAAAAAAATAAAAAATAGAAAAATAATAACAAAGTTAATCAGAGAGAATACCAATAATTTCAAGGGAATTAATGAAAAAATTCAAATGAATGTAGCCTCCCTAAAACTATATTATAAAACAGCAGTTATCAAAATAATGTGATACTACCTAAGAAATAGAGTGGTGGATCCATGGAATAGGTTAGAGTTCACAAGAAAAAGTTGCCAATGATTATAGTAAACCAGTGTTTGATAATCCTAAAGGCTCCAGTTTCTGGGATAAGGACTCACTTTTTGACAAAAATTGCTTGAAAAATTGGAAAATAGTATGGCAGAAAACTAGGCATTTGATCAACATGGAACGCTGTATACCAAGATAATGTCAAAATGGGTTCATGATTTAGAAATAAAAGGTGATACAATAAGTAAATTAGGAGAATAAGGGATAGTATGCCTGTCATATCTGTGGTGAAGGAAGAAATTTATGATCAGTCAACTAGAGAAGATCAAGAATTGCAAAATGGATAATTATAATTATATTAAAATTTAAAAAAATTAAAAATAAACTTTTGTACAAACAAAATTAATGTAGCCAAGATTAGAAGGGAAGTAAAAAAAAAAAAAAAAAAAAAACTGGGAAATATTTTTTTCATTCAAGGGTTATGATAAATGCCTCATTTATAAAATATATAGATAATTGACTCATTTTTATAAGAATACAAATTAATAGTCAAAGGTTATGAACAGACAATTTTCAGATTAAGAAATTAAATTTTAAAATGCTATAAATTCTTATTGATCAGAGAAAGGCAGATTAAGGCAACTCTGAGAAGATATTTCACATCTCTCAGATTGGCTAAGATTACAGAAAAATATAATGGTAAATGTTGGAGGGGTTGTGGGAAACCTGGGATACATTGTTGGTGTAGTTGTGAATGGATTCACTCCTTCTGGAGAGCTACTTGGAACTATATTGAAAAGATTATCAAACTGAATATACCCTATGATCCAGCAGTGTATCTACTATGAACTATATCAAAGAAATCATAAGAAAAGGAAACAAATCCACATGTGAAAAAAACTGTTTGTAAAAGCCCTTTTTGTAGTTGTAAGGAACTGGAAACAGAATGTTTGTCCCATCAACTGGGGAATGGCTGAATAAGTATGAGTAAATGAAAGTAATGGAATATTATTGTTCTACAAGAAATGATCAGCAATATGACTTCAGAGAGGCCTGAAGAGACTTACATGAATGCATGCTAAGTGAAGTGAGTAGAACCAAGAAAATATTGCATACAACAACAAAAGATTATGTGATGATTAACTGTGATGGACTTGTCTCTTTTCAACAGTTGGATAATTTAGGCCAGTTCCAATAGACTTATGATGAAGAGAGTCATTTATATCCAGAGGGAAGTATGCCTGTCATATCTGTGGTGAAGGAAGAAATTTATGATCAGTCAACTAGAGAAGATCAAGAATTGAATGTGGATCACAAAATGGTATTTTCACCCTTTGTTGTTGTTGTTTGCATGCTTGTTTTTTTTTTTCTTTCTCATTTCTTTTTCCCTTTTGATCTGATTTTTCTTCTGCAACATGATAAATGTGGAAATATGTTTAGAAGAATTGCACATGTTTAACCTATATTGAATTACTTATTATCTAGAGGAAGGAGAATGTACAGAGGAAAGGAGAAAAACTTGAGCACAAGGCTCTGCAAGGATGAATATTTGAAAACTATCTTTGTATGTATTTTGAAAAATTAAAAATTATTATAAAAATAATAAAAAGCAAAGAAAAAGAAAATAAAGGAATTAGAATAGGAAATGAGGAGACAAAACTATCATTCTTTGCAGATTATATGATGGTATACTTAAAGAATTCTAGGGAATCATCCAAAAAGAGGGAATTAGAATTGATGATCTATTTCTAAGATATAGTTGAAATTATGAATTTCTAAAAGAATCATTTTACAACATTTCTAATTTACAATATATGACATTCTTAAAAAGATGCTTCTATTGGAGGGGATATTGGAAAACAGGGACATTGATACATTGTTGGTGGAATTGTGAATACATCTAGCCATTCTGGAGAGCAATTAGGAACTATGCTCAAAAAGTTATCAAACTGTGCAAACCCTTTTACCCAGTAGTGTTACTACTGGGCTTATATCCCAAAAAGGTCTTAAAGAAGGGAAAGGGAGTTGTATGTGCAAAAATGTTTGTGGCAGCCCTCTTTGTAGTGTCCAGAAACTGGAAACTAAGTGGATGCCCATCAATTGGAGAATGGCTGAATAAATTGTGGTATATTAATATTATGGAATATTAGTGTTCAGTAAGAAATGACCAGTAGTATGATTTCAGAAAGGCCTGAAGAAACTTACATGAACTGATGCTGAGTGAGCAGGACCATTGTACACTTCAACAACAATACTATATGATGATCAATTCTGATGGATGTGGCCATCTTCAACAATGAGATGAACCAAATCAGTTCCAATAGAGCAGTAATAAACTGAACCAGCTACGCCCAGTGAAAGAACTCTGGGAGATGACTATGAACCACTATATAGAATTCCCAATCCCTCTATTTTTTGTCCACCTGCATTTTTTATTTCCTTCACAGGATAATTGTACACTATTTCAAAGTCTGATTCTTTTTGTACAGCAAAACAACTGTTTGGACCTGGATAAATATATTTTATTTAATATACATATATTGTATTTAATTTATACTTTAACATATTTTACATGTATTGGTCAACCTGCCATCTGGGAGGGAGGGAGGAGGGAAAAAATTAGAACAAAAAATTTAGCAATTGTCAATGTTATAAAATTACCCATGCATATATCTGGTAAATAAAAACTATTAAAATAAAAAATAAAATAAAAATAGATGTAAAGAACAAATACTACTCTGGAATTTATAGAATATTAAAAGTTCTAAAGATTAAAAAAAAAAAGATGCTTCTAAATTTTTGAGAATAACAGTACAGGAAATGGGTCACAGAATGATGACAGTCCTGACAAAAACTCATCCCTGTTACTAATATCTTCATTTTGGGGCAGCTAGGTGGCGCAGTGGATAGAGCACCAGCCCTGAATTCAAGAGGACCAGAGTTCAAATCTGGTCTCAGACACTTAACACTTCCTGGGCAAATCACTTAACCCCAGCTTCAGGGAAAAAAAAAAAAAAAAAATTAAAATTAAAAAAAACAAACAAACAAAAAAACCCTAATATCTTCATTTTGTATGAGTTTACTATAACCATGCACTTTAAATATTCTGCTGACTTGATAATTCAAGTGTCTTGGTAGTAAGAGTCCTTGATAACTTGAGTAGATAAGGTTCATTGTTTAGACATAAAGAGTGATATTATAAGCAAATTAGAATAACAAAGTATAGTTTACCTCTAAGATTCATGAAGAAGAAAGAAATTTGTGGCCAAAGAAAAAATGGAGTACATTATTGAATAAAAAATAGATAATTTTGATTTAGTGAAAAGGTTTTGTACAAACAAAACCAATGCAGACAAGACTACAAGGGAAGCAATAAGCTGGAGGGAAAAAAAAATTACATTCAACTGTTCTGTCAAAGACCTCATTTCTGAAATATAGAGATAATTAACTCAAATTTATAAGATTTCAAGTTATTTTCCAAGTGATAAATGGTTGAAAGACATGAACAGGCAATTTTCAGATGAAGAAATTGAAACTATTTCTAGTCATATGAAAAGATACTCTAAATCACTGTGGATCAGAGAAATGCGAATTAAGACAACTCTGAGGTACTACTACACACCTCTCAGATTGTCTAGGATGACAGGAAAAGATAACAATGAATGTTCGAGGGGATGTGGGAAAACTGGGACACTAATGAATTGTTGGTGGAATTGTGAACTGATCCAACCATTCTGGAGAGCAATGTGGAACTATGTGCAAAGGGCTATCAAAGTGTGCATACTTTTGATTCAGCAGTGTTTCTATTGGACTTATATCCCAAAGAGATCTTAAAGGAGGGAAAAGGCCCCCACATATTAAAAACTGATTGTGGCAGTCCTTTTTGTAGTGGCAAGAAACTGGAAACTGAATGGATGCCTATTACTTGGAGAATGACTAAATAAGTTATGGTATATGAATGTTATAGAATATTGTTGTTCTTTAAGAAATGATTAGCAGGATGATTTCAGAGAGGCCTAGAGAGACTTACATGAACTCATGCTAAGTGAAGTGAGCAGAACCAGTAGATCATTGTATATAGCAACAAGATTATATAATGATCAATTCTGATGGACATGGCTCTTTTCAACAATTAGATGATTCGGGCCAGTTCCAATGATTTTATGATGAAGATCATAACTCATTTAACTCATTTGCCCCCAGAGAGAGGACTGTAGGAACTGAGTATGGACCACAGTATAGTATTTTCACTTTTTTGTTGTTGTTTGCTTGCATTTCATTTTTGTTCTCATTTTTTCCCTTTTTGATCTGTTATTTCTTGTGCAGCAATTATATAGAAGAATGTCACCTATTTAACATACATTAGTTATATTCCATGGGCAAAGGGAGAGAGAAAATTTGGAACACAAGATTTTGTAAGGCTGAATCTTAAAATCATTCATCCATATGTTTTGAAAATAAAAAGCTTAAATAAAATAATTGAATAAATAATGCCATAATATGTCATTAATCCCTTATGATGATGATTAAATGAATTAAGAAGAAAATAAATAAAATAGCTGCCTTTCTGTATTTGATTTTGAGATTTTTTTATGTAGGTACCATATATTGCTAAGGAAAAAAAAAAGAAAACACAAATTTCTTTCTATTTACATTTAGTTTTCTGCAAAGGTCTATTGTATTTAACTTTTCTTTTTATTATTATTATTATTACAGCTTTTTATTTACAAGATACATGCTTGGGTAATTTTTCACCATTGATCATTGCAAAACCTTTTGTTCCAATTTTTCCCCTCCTTCCCCCCATCCCCTCCTCCAAATGTCAGGTAGACCAATACATGTTAAATATGTTAAAGTATATGTTAAATACAATATATGTTGTATTTAACTTTTTCTAAAATTCGATTCATCTCCTTAATGTCTTTCTTGCTTATTTGTGGTTACATTTAACTGGTTCTGAGCAGGAGAATTTGAGGTCCCCCACTACTTTAGATTTGCTTTCTATTCTTCCTGCAACTCATATAACTTCTCCTGTTTAAAAAAAAAAAAAAAAAAAAAAGTTCCATTCTATACCACTCAATGCAAATATGTTTAGTATTGATATTATTTCATTGTCTATGGTTTCTTTTAGCAAGATGTAATTTCATTCCTTATTTCTTTTAGTTAGATCTTTTTTTTTCTTTGTCAAAGATGCAGAATTGCTACCCCCGTTTTTTTTTTTCCCTTTATCTGAAGCATAATATATTTTGCTTCAGCCTTTTACCTTTATTCTGTGTGTATTTCTGTGCTGCAAATGTGTTTCTTGTAAACAACATATTGTAAGACTCTGGGTTTTTAATCCAATCTGCTATCGTTTTGGGGGGCAGAGAGGTTGAAATTCACATTCACAGTTAAGATAACTAAATGTGTATTTCCTCCATCTTCTCCCCCTTTATACTTTTCTTTCTATGTTTATCCTGCCCCCTCCTCATTAGAGTTTTCTTCTGACTGCCCTCCTCTTCTTTTCATCTGCCCTCCCTTCTATCACTTCCCCCTTTACTTTCTCCTTTCCTTTCCTACTTCTACCATCCCTTCTGGTATTCAATCATTTCCTCCCTTCCATTTTCTTTCCCCTTTACCCTCCTATTTCCCTTTAGGGTGAGATAATTTTTAAAATTATTTATCTAATATCTTCCATAATTCCATTTAAAACATTTTTTACCATTCATTTGAAAACTTTTGAGTTGCAGATTCTCTCTCTTATTACCAATCATAGCTCTCATTATGAAAGCACATGTGAAGTTATGCACAGAGTGAGATAAATTTCTATGCCTAAGTGTGTAGGTCATTCCCTCTTTGAACCAAGCAAAATTCAAACAATGCTCACACCTCCCTTCTTTTCTTCTAATAGGTCTTTTGTACCTCTTCTTGTGATGTTATATACTCCATACTGACTCCTTACTTTCTTCTTCTCTCAGCACAATCCTTTCCCTCCCTTCAATCTGTAACTTTTAATAGCATTCTGTTGAGGGGTGAGAGATACCTTAGCAGTGATGGGGGTACCCAGAATGATTTCACAGGTTTTATGAAAGAATTGGCAGTCCCAATTTGCAAGCTAGGTTTTTATCAAAAATGGGTTTATTTCACTAAGAAACTCTTTCTCTCAGTGGGCTGCTTCCTGAATTAGGAAGATAGTGAAGTTTGGGATATAGAATATTGTTTTTATTTAGCCTTCTTTGATTTGGAGCTAGGGAGAGATTGGGGACTAATTTCCAAATCAATGAGGGGTGGTGATTTTTTCCTAGATCAAAGTGATTCCCAGATCAATTGGAAATGGGGATTTTCTATGGTAACCAGGTAGATTTCCCAGAACCAGGAGATTTAGGTGGGTGTGGATCATTTTTAGGAATTTCCCCAGGCAAGGTGGCCCACCCTCCACAAAGATCAGGGGGACACAGAGTCCTATTACATCAATCCTATCAAAATCAATTCATATCCTTATGGATACTACTATATGAATAATATTTCTAACTGCTTAATAGGGCTACAATTCTTAGAAGTTCTAATATCATCTTCCTCTGTAGATATGTAAACAGTTTAATTTTATTGAATAACATATTTTTCTTTTCTTTCATGTTTACCTTTTTATGTTTCTCTGGAGTCTTGTATTTGAACATTAATTTTTTGTTCAACTCTGGCCTTTATATTAAGAAAGTTTGAAAGTCTGCTCTTTCATTGAATGCTCATCTTTTCCCTAGAAAGATTATGCTCAATTTTTCTGGGTAGCTGATTCTTGATTATAATTGATGAGAGTTAGGAAAGGGGGAACCACTTTTGGTTCAGCACAAGGATACATAGTTAAATGAAGTCTAGTGACAGCACAAAGTTCCCTATGAAGGAATTTACAGGCCCAAAAACCTAGATTGATAAAAAAAAAAAAAAAAAAAAAAAGGTTTATTTGAGGTTTGGAAGTGAGGGTAAAGGTAGAAAGACTCTAGGGCCAGAGGTGGTTGCCGGGTGGACAGGAACCCTTACATGGCTGGAAGGATAACATGTTTGGAAGGCTCCTGCAAAGGGACTGGGCCCCAGAGTTCCCTTTTAATAATCTTGAAGGTGAGTAGAGTCCCTGGCTGGTTTGGTCTAGGGTTACCATGGAATAGAATTCAATGAGTTCTTAGATAAGGAAGAAGCTGTTTGTGGGGGTTGCAGAAACCTGAGCAAGTAGTGGGAGGCTGGAAAAGCCAAAGCTAGCTCAGATCCAGTGGGGGCTGGGAAAGCCTGGAAATCATTGGAATTCAAAAGTGTGCTTTTTGACCAGGATTTGTGAATCAAAAGATCCTAGCTTCTTCAGCCATGGTGGGGAAGGGGGTGGAGTGGAAATCAGAAAGGAATCTTAAAGGGAGCTCAACCCCCATCATAATGAAAACTCTTTTGTCTTATAGAATATTATATTCCAAGTCCTCCAATCTTCTTTAATATAGAAGTTTCTAAATTCTTTGTAATGTTGACTGTGGCTTCTTAATATTTGAATTGCTTCTTTGTGGCTGTTTGATCACATCACTCTTAGTTTACAGAGGAAGAAACACAGACCCCTCTATGGATGTGAAGTGATTTGCCAGAAATTATTGAGGTAATAACCTCATAGGCAGGATTTAAACTTAGTTCCTTTGCTTTTATAATAATTATTCTTTCCACTGTACAATACTACTCCTAAGACCATGACAATAAAATGATTGTTTCCTCATGATTTTGACCACTTGCCCATTGAATGTAATGGGTAACTGAGGATTTCCCAAGAATAATCATTTGAAGAGAAACCCAGAACTTAAACTTCTCCCTTGATAATTCCAGACCCAATTTCAAGGGTCTGTTAATCATTAAGGCTTTGGGAAGGAGAATAAAAGACCTGAGCCTATAGTAGAAATATCTGATCTCCTGGACCTTTACTTAACTTCTTAGAAGAAGCTAACTAATTAATGAACTGGAGACATTCTAAGGGATCTGTAAACTGGATAAGCTCTATTTGTTGAGGAAACCTGAGGTGAACCAAGCCTCCTTGGTTATCCTAGTTTAATCAATTGCTTATCTCTAAACAAATCTCTTTGTGAGGGGATTATATGATTTCTAATGGAATCATTAACTAAGGTAGATTGAGATTTAATTTATCTGGGGAAATGAAATAGGGTAAATAGTTGTGAGCAGCTGTAAAACTGACCATCATAAAATTCAGGTCAAAATTTAACAAGTTCATGTTACTTCTAAGCATTATTCTTATGGTCATGACTATATAACTCATTTCAATCTCTGTGGAAATGAACTTCTCTATATTGGTATGGAGTCAGTCTGGAGATGTTCGCTTCTTGCAAGATGCTAAGAATAGATATTTCTATTCTTCGTTTGAGGTATCTCTGAGTATTTGTAAATTGGATTTAATGCACCACACACCCGTATATCAAAAGATCCTAAACTATATTTTTAAAATGTACTATGTTTTTAAGATAATTTTTCTATCTTTACTGTTAAAAAGGAATAAAGGGCTAACAAAAACAGCAAGACAACATGCAAAGTCTCTATGCTAAGGGAATAAAGGGCTAATAATAACACCAAGACAAATGTGCAAAGTCTTTATGCAAAGTGAAGAACTTCCAGGGTTGTTGTTAGTTAAACATTGTCACACATATTTCTTATACATTTATTTTTTTTTTTTAATTTAAGCTTACTCCTTCTTTGGATTCTGTATGTATTTGTGGGAAGAAGTAAACAAGATTCTTAGGAAAATATTATATATTAACTATCTTTCACATGTTATTTTAGAGAAGTAATAGGTGTCTTCTAAGTATTTAATCTGCCAATTTGAGAAGTTGGGAAATGTTACTATTTCTTCTCCTTTTTCTTTTTTCTTCTTCCATTCATTCATTTATTTATTCCAAAAAGCTAGAGCAATTTACTTTTTGTCCTGTTCAGTTTTTCATTTTTGATTTTTTGAAATATAGCTTTGAAGCTTTTAAAAAACTTATTGTGGGACAGCCAGATGTGGGACAGTGCATGGAGTACGGTTCCTGGAGTCAGGAGAAAGTTCAAATCCAGCCTCAGATACTTAACACTTCCTAGCTATGTGACTCTGGGCAAGTCACTTAACCACCTTGCCAAAAAAAGAAAAAAAAAAAAAAAAAAAAGCTTATTGTGTTTTAAATGAAGCTACTTGACTAAGGCCTTTAAATCCTAAACATACTCTGGCTTTCACAGAATGACCAATAATAGCCTCAACCTAAGTTTCTGTTGCTCATTGTTTAGTTTTGATGGCTTAGAATGAGTTAAAGTAGCAATTGTTTTCTGTTGTGTACAGAATCTTTGAGAGTCTTTCCCTCCCACATTGATATCTTTGTAATGATAACTTGAACCAAATTTTGTTTTACCTTTTACCTAGCCCTTAGTCTTTTAATGAGCATGGTCTGACCTGAGAAATACCTTAATTTCTAAAGGCTAAAGTCACTTATAGCAATCTTAATGTTTGCCTTACTATTGGCTTGTAATGACTTTAGAGGAGAGTAAGCCTGAAGACTTTGTTCCACCAGTCTGCCTTACTTATATCCTATTCACAGGAAATTTAGGACATCCCTCACTTGATGTCATTGATTTCCTCTGAGAATGAAGGATGAATAATAGCTGTGTCTCTGTGTGCTGCTATTACCTCTTTCTCATTTAAGAGCTTGCTATCTCTGTAATGACTGGGAAGCTAGATAACTAAGTTTACAAACTTGTGTGAAATGTAATCTAACAAGAGGAATTAATCCCCATTTTTGCTAATCTTGGTCTACAGTTTCAGGCACTGAGGAATTTTATACTCTCCTTCTAATGCCAAAAAATATTGGGAATAAATCCCCATTTCTTTATAATTTTCTGAGAATTTTCACAATACATTTCCCTATGGCTCAATCTTCTATACTCATAACCTTTTACTGTTCTCTTTTTAAAATCCTAATCATAACAGCATATCTTAGGAACAAATTTACCGGAAAGCCTTTAGAAGTTACTGAATTAAACTCTTTCATTTTAAAGATGAGGAATGTGAAATAATGATTTGGCCATCCAGAGACAGTGAGTAGCAGATAACAAATTTGAATCTAGAGCTTTCTAGCTGTGGAGTAATTAGTTTTTCCACTTTTATAATGGAGTTTATTATGATGAGGTAATAGGGAACCCCAAAATGATGAGGTAACTTGAACCAAATCATGAGATAAATACCTAATAATGAGGTATATACCTCAATAGGATTAAGTGAGGTCTAGTGGCAGGATTCGGGGTACAGGGAGTCACATGGAGCTCCCCTGCAACCCCCTTAGGATTCGGCACAAGGATACAAAGTTAAATCAGGTCTAGTGGCGGCGAGAGTCCCCTGTAAATGAATTTACAGGCCCGAAAACCTAGATGGGTAAAAGATGTTTATTGCAGGGTTTGGAAGCAAAGTTAAGGTCTGGTTAGTAAAAGGCATTAGATAGAGGAAGATATACGCAGAAAGCGGCGGGGACAGAGAATCTCTGATTTAAGCATCTTAGCTGGCATCTTTCAAATCTGTGAACCCAAGATGATTCTAGCTTTGCTCTTTTTATCTGCTTGAAGAAGTAATGGGCGGAGCTCAGGTTAATTCCTAGAAGGCCAGATTTTTGGCGGGCTTTATCCAAGCCAGCTCAGATCCACTGGGGGGCTGGGTACAAGCCCAGACTAGTTTGACCAGATCTTGTATCAAAGGTCCAAGTCCCAAAGGAAGTTGGAGATCAAACAAGGAATACCAAGGGGCTACCACCCTCAACAATTACACAGGCAATATTTAGTTCAGATCTAATGAAAAAGTAGCAATATACATAAATTATACATACACTATAAATATTTATAGTGAAGGCTATAGACTTATGACTCCTTCTAGATCTAGACATTTTTTAATTAATCTGCATTTACATGCTTTAAACTCAGGGTTTATAATGCTATATCATTTCCTTATTAGAACATAAGCACTTCATCTTTTATAGCCCCTTGGGCCAATGTGTAAATCTAATTTCCTTGACTTTATATATTTGGTAAATCTATTTTCCTTTTTCACTGGGAAGTGGAGAAAAGAAGCAGATAAAATAAATCTTTGCTAATTGAAGAAAAAGAAAAGAAAAGAAATAAAAAGATACAGTTCAGGTATTGGGACCCAAACTTTCTTATTAGCTACTCTGTGGAAGCTAACAAAGATATCCAAAGCTGAGGTTAGCAGCTACCTTCTACTTTCTTATCCTACTTTCTTCCTAATTTTTTCTCATGACTTCATGATGGGTGGTATGCAATCATTGAGGGAAATTTCATCCTAGGTAGCTTCTTATTCTTTCAGACATTTTTACTCACCACACTGTCAGCAGAAACTTCTGACCCAGCCATCCACCTTAGCACAGGTGGCTCATCAACTATTCTATATATATAGCATGTATGAGTCCAAACATGCCAGAGGGTTTATTCCTCCTTATGAAGTAGTGGAATGGATTCATAGGCAGGCTCACTCAGAGAGAAAGAACATCCCTGCTATCCCTTTTGACATACTACTTCTCCAGGATTCCCACTGGATTTCAACTATCCCTTTGTCATTTACAGTATCTACTCAATCATTTTTTCTTTTCCTTTTTTCCTTTTTCTTGGTCTAATGAGTAGGTCAACCTGAAATTAGGGACCTAAAGTTTATTAGCTAGGACATACCTGTGAATTCGAAACCCTATTACATGAAACTAAAACCCTAAACTAAGTTTGGAGTCTGAAGCAAAAGAACTCTTTTAGGCATAAAATGCATGTAGACTTTGTGATAATTTTGAAGTCTTTTTTTTCTCTCTTATTTCTAGACATTCAAACATGTGCCTAGTAATTCAGGTTGTCAGATAAATGGCTCCAAAGAAGTTTGAGAAGGGAGAGTAATTTGGCAAATTCTCAAAGTTAAATATCATGTTGTATTCTTAAACTACCTAGTATTTTATATCTCCCATTAAAGCAAAAGGCATATGTCTCCCTCATTTCTTTACCCTTACATTCTTTACTATACTTTATCCTCTGTGATAGTTTTTTGTCACTTCCTCAATTTTCTCCAAATGTTTCTGAGAATGATATGGAATAAAATTTTGGAAAAAAATAAATGTCTTAATACCTGATGTGATAAAATTGTGTTTTCATGTTGAAGAATTAAAGAATTATGTATCAAAATATTGTGAACTCAGTGCCAAATCATATAAAAATACATGAATACAGAAAAAGGATGATCTATTACACGTTAAAAGGTTTTTTATATTTTTAAGATGTAAAAAGTTGTGAGGTTTATTGCACTTTATTAAAAAAGAAAGATGCCTTACATCCACCTATCTCCATTTATCAAAAAAAAAAAAAATTTCTTTCTCAGCCTGTTTAGAAAGATAAAAATAAAAACAGATATGACTAAAAGAAAATACTAACTATATCTTACATTTGTAATATCATGTATGTTTTATGAACATCTGTATTCATATTATGATACTGAAGTATTTTTTTAATTTTATAATTATAAATTTTTTGACAGTATATATGCATGAGTAATTTTTTTTATAACACTATCCCTTGTATTCATTTTTCCAAATTTTCCCCTCCTTCCCTCTACTCCGTCCCCTAGATGACAGGCAATCCCATACATTTTACATGTGTTACAGGATATCCTAGATACAATATATGTGTGTAAATCCAATTTTCTTGTTGCACGTTAGGTATTAGCTTCCGAAGGTATAAGTAACCTGGGTAGATAGACAGTAGTGCTAACAATTTACATTCGCTTCCCAGTGTTCCTTCTCTGGGTGTAGTTATTTCTGTCCATCATTGATCAACTGGAAGTGAGTTGGATCTTCTTTATATTGAAGATATCCACTTCCATCAGAATACATCTTCATACAGCATTGTTGTTGAAGTGTACAGCGATCTTCTGGTTCTGTTCATTTCACTCAGCATCAGTTCATGTAAGTCTCTCCAGGCCTCTCTGTATTCGTCCTGCTGGTCATTTCTTACAGAGCAATGATATTGAAGTCTTAATTTTTTAAACACATAAGGCAGATATGATTATTTCATTTATCTGATGAGGAAACTGAGGCTATGAGAAACAGTTTGATTTTTAAAAGATAAATGATATTAATAAAAGGAGCCAGAATGATAATCTCAATTATGACTCCCAATCAAAAGCTTATTCTAGTAGGTCATACTCTTCTTACTTGCTAGTTGTCGACTGAATGTGATATTTTCCTCTAAAGATTCACAATGCCTAGAATTCTCTGATGCTAGTGCTCAACTACTGAATTTATTTGTTAATTCGCCTCATGCAGAATATAGTTGTCTTCCAGGATGATATTGATGAATAGGACATATATGTTGGCTGCCCTAGTTTGGATCAAGCAAGATTTTTCTAATTGCAACCATCTTCTCTGGATCCCTCCCTTATATATTTTACAATTCAGACCAACTACTTCTGATCAGATTTTCTCCATTGGTTCTCAGGTAGGCACCAGCAGAGTTATGAACTCAAGACTGGTTGATTCTCCAAGCTGCTCTACTAGGAAGAAGCTTCAGACCTCATCCAATCTGATTTAACTCTTCCTTCCAACAACAAAGAAATTTCTCCTAAAACCTTTTGCTCAGATCTTCCAACTGATTTTATTCTGAAAGATGGAGACTTTAACATCTAGTGAAGGATTTTTTTTTTTTTGAGATAACATCTGTGACAACTATTCCTGAGGTAAGGAACTCAAATAACTAACTTGTTTTGTTGAAATTAGGTCCAACAGTGCTGTAAAATATTACCAATTAATAAACTCAAATTCCATCTTGGGGGGGAATGCTGTACTTAAAAAATCTTCTGAGAAAAGTAATTGGTATTATTTTTTAGGTGGTGGGATATGGCAGATAACCAAAATTACCAATCCATACTTTCCTACTTGTATAGAATTTTAAACTTTTATTCTCCCTTTCCCACTCCTTACTTATTTCCCCACTTATTTCCTACAGGAGGCCTTTCCTGAACAATATATTTTATTCTATTACTTCCTGACAATTCAGCACTGTGTGTGTTTTCTATGCTAGGCAATACTCACGGGATTTATCTGGTTCTTTAGTAGTGTTCCAGATTATTTTTTAAAATGTAAATATTATTTCTTCTCAATTTCAGGAGCTTACAAGCTCCTGGAGAGATGTAAAAGCCTTATTTTTCTAAATAACACATCAACTAATACATTGCTCTGTACCAGAGGAACTGTAATAAATATAGTTGAATCCAATGAAATGCAATTCACTCTAATGATGTTCTAGGCACTCACTGTAAATACAAAAACAAAATGCAAAGTCTGGGAATATAATATAAACTAAATTTAAGCTTCCTGAAGAAAAAAAGTGAATTTCAGTAGCTCTCTGGTATTCTCAGACATACTAACAAATTTACACAAAGAATCTCTGAGACAGAACTCCAGGGTCACAGTGTGGTTGAGTCAGTGATACAAGGAGGGAGATTTTTAAATTCATCTTTAGTTAGAGGATTTTTTCTTACAAAGTAATCATAGTAGGCTCCACTTGAGTAAACATTGCATCAGAACAATGGTGTGAGAACTTTAAAATGTAGCAGAGCAATCTTTAAACTCTACCCTAGAAGAAAAACAGAAGGAAGTGAAGGGCACAAAGGTAATATTGACAGAGGCCCTGCTGAAATTGCTAAGAGACTCAGTGGTGTTGATGTTAAGTAGGCATGACAGAGCAATTGACCCACCAAATTAGACAACTGACAAGTGTGGTGAGAGGCAGAAAAGTCAAGCCCAGGAAATAAAAATGTGTTTGCAAGTTTTTCAGTCTTGGAAAAAGAAAATCAGAGAATTGGAATGCAAGAGAATACTTTGACACAACTGGCATTCCAGTGACTTGATGGGTGATGGATAATCAATTATCTGGGGATTCTATGAGGCTATAAATACCAAAGCATGCATGGAGCAGGAAAATGAATATATGAAAAGGGAGCCACTATTGTCTGTGAATGACAGTGTAAAAATAAAACAAAATCTATGTTATTCTAGGCCAAAAAAAAAAAAAAAAAAAAAAAAAAGTCTTACAGAATTTTCACAAGTAGATATTCTCTATATAGATTATAAAAATTTCCAGAGAAAAATGTTTTTATAGATCACATAATCTGAATCATGTAACTAAACTGTAATGCTATATATGACTAAAGGTGCCCAAAGCAGACCAAGTATAAGTGTACAGTTATTCTAAGATAGATTGGTAGAATATCTCATTGGGATGAGAAGAGTCAAGTTTGTTAGGCCATATTGTATGGTGCATAGACAACTGGCCTGGGAGTTTGAAATAGTCAGATTCAAGTCTAGTCTCTGACAACTTACTAAATATGGGACAATGGGAAATTCACATAATTTCTCTGTACCTTAACTTTTTTTACTTATAAAATGGGGATATGAGATTTACCTCATTGACTGGGTTGTCAGAGGTGTATGTTAGATTAGATATGTTAAATGTTTTGCTAGTTTGGAAGCTTAATAAGTAATTTCTAAGTAGAAAAAGAAGTTTTAAAGTACATGGAAAGAAGAATTATATGGGACAATCTTCTGAGCAGTGAATAAATAGGAATAAATCAGAAAGTTCTTATGAGTGAGACACTTATAAATTATCTTATATCTATAAAAATTATCCTGAATTTCATCTTGAAATTCTTAAATATAGCAGACTGGTAGAAGAAGAAAAACTAAAGGAATCCATCAATTTATTGTTCAATTTCAGATTTAGAGTAAATGACCAAATGTAAATTGTTAAGAAACATTAAAAAGGAAGAATTTAAATAGAAATCTAGAAACTATTTCATGCTTTATTGGAAAACCAGGGTAATTGTATGTGTAAGGTTAAAAAAAATATATCAATTAGATGAGGAAAAAATCCTTCATGAATACATGTTAAAATCAAAGCCAATTGTATTGGAAAAGGGATTCCTAGAAGTCTATTAAAGTGTAGTAAGAATGAATCAAATTAGAAATTAAGCCAAAAAAGACTATGGGTGCATCTTCTAAAAGGCTACAAAGCCAATAATAGAAGGTTGCTCATTCAAATATATTGAAAAATGTCTGTTATAGCTCTTGCAAGAACATGAAATTAAGAAGAAAAAGGTGCAATTCAGTGTTGAAAAAGAGAAAGTATTCAAATTAAATTTGTGCCTTGGTCTTTTCTAAGGAATTTATGAAGAAGCTCATATACCTTAATTATATTTTGAGCTGACTAGTCAAAATAGTAATAGCTCACATTTTTATCTTGTTAAAGCTTAAAACACTCTTCATCAGATCACTGTGAATGAGTTGTAGTTTCAATCCTATAAGCAATATAATATTTAAAAGGTTAGGTTGCCTAAGGTCATACAAATTGTAAGCTGCAGAGACAAAATTTGAGCACATTTCCTCTGATGGAGTGATTGAATAACTCTTGAAAATAGTAAATAGTGTTAGATTAGTTTAAGCTTTATTCAAATAATCTAGCTAGAAAGTAGCTCTGCAAGATTTATATTCAGGTTTTTGTTCTCTTTGTCTCAAACTAATTCAACTAAAAATGTCAAAGCATTCACTATTTGTGAGTGTGATATAGATGAGGGATGATAGTCTCTTTCTGTCTCTCTCTCTTTCCCCATGTTTGTGTGTGCATGTGTGTGTATAGATGTATGAATGTATTTGTATTTCTCCACATACACACACACACACACACACACACACACACACACACACACACACATATACCTGTAGAGGGCTGAAACTCTGAAAAGGTGTGCTTGAATCAGTCTGCAGAACACTCAAGACTAATTACCTACTTGATGTTAGATAATGGCTCTATATACATATATTTAGATGAGATGGTGATGTGATGGCGCTCCTCACCATTGCTGAATGTTTGCTAGTGAGGTAATCTTAGGCAAGGATTGGAGGTCTGAGGGAGAGAGTTCAAGGTCATTTGGCTGCATAATGAGAAGGAGAGAAGCTGGATACATCTTCGGGAAGCCATATGACAGTTTGCCTGTCTCCTTCACTTCTCCCCCTAAAGACCAAGGACTTTTATTGATCCTGACTCTGACTGATCCTGAGACTCTCTAGGGAGCTAGCCCAGACATTATATTTGGTGCTCCAACTTGGAATAAGGACCTACACTAAACTGGATCGTAATTTCAGTGAAGTTCCTATGACCAGGAAGTAGGGTGAGTATTAAAATAGACAAGCAGGAAACTTTGTTAAGGGTTGAAATGGGGTAAATACTAGGAAAAGAACCTCCCCCACCACCACCCCTAGGGAGCTCTATAGAAAGCATACTTAAGTTAAGAAAGAGGCAAGGTTTGCATGTAACTTGGGAGCAGATTGGTGGACTCTTAGAAAAATTAGAATGCATGTCTCCTTGGTTCTTCAAGGAAGAAGAAATAGAGGCAGATAATTGGAAACTAGTAAGAGAACAACTAAGTGAATATTACAATGATAATGGCTCTGATTCAATTTCTAAGGAAACATTCTTGGTGTCTCCTCGAGTTATTCACTTCTATTTGTTGGATTCTGATTTTCAATTATGTATTTTCTTCACTCACTTTTTTTATATCTTTTTGTAATTGTCCAATTGAGTTTTTAAGTGAGTTGTTTAGTTCTATGGAATTTTTTTCCATTTTGCCAACTTTATTTTTTAGAGAGTTATTTTCTTTTTCCAACTCACTAATCCTGTTTTCCTTGGAGGTGTTTACCTTTTCCAATGCACTAATTTTGTTTCTCAATGATTTGATTTCTTTATCCACTCTGTCTTTAAATGCATGGGATAACTTCTCCAGACTCTCTTGCCAGGCTTCCCTTTCCTTTTCTCATTTCTCTTCTAGCTCTTTTGTGAGAGCCTTTTTGATTTCCTCTATGAGAGTCTTGTGTATTGAGGAGCAGATCATATCCCCCTTATGTGATTCCTCTGGAGACAGCCTGTTTTTAGTCTCCTTAGGGTTTGAAGTCTGCTCTATCCATATAGAAGCTGTCAATGGTTAGAGCCCTTTTAAATTTTTTGTTCATTTTGTCATAGCAGAATCAAAGAAAACAAATTAACAAGCAAAAACAATTGGTCTGCTTTGGCGGGGAGAGGGATGGGGCTGGATGGTGTTACTGAGCTTTCTTTACAGACTGCAGGAGACAGCAGTGAGGCATTAACAGGACAGTGATGGCTGCGCTGCATCTGAGCTCTGAGACTGTGAGGCTCTAAGAACTCACTGAATCACTCAAGTGGAGGTGGGGATGCCAGGAACCAAGAGGCTAGCTTTCCGGGGTTTTATTCTTTACCTCTGGTGTTTACACCTTCTCTGCCACTCCTGGCTTGCTGCCAAGATGGAATATCCACACTGCGGTATATAGGTCATTCCACAGAAATGGCAGAGATCATGCCCCTCCCCTCTCCAGTCTGAGCAGTGTAAGCTGCCTACCTCACTCTCGCTGCTTGCCCTCAGCCTGCACCCAGTCTGTTCGTCCCCTTCCCCGAGCAAACACAGACCTTTTCTGGTGAATTTCAAGGATGTCTTCTGTTGGTAATTATTTGTGGGGTTTTTTCCCGTTAAGCATTAATTCCAAGTTGTCATGAAATAAATTCTGAAAGAAAACGTGGAGCTGTGTGCCTCCTCTCCGCCATCTTGGCCGGAAATCCGAAGTCACATTTTCTTTCTGATTTCAAAAATCATGCTCTTTCATCTATACAGATATCCTCATAATATGGTTTACTGATATGAAATATCAATACCACCAATTTCTTAGTGGTTGTAAAGCTTTGGAAAGATAATGAAAATTATATAGATAATTATATTCTCTTGGAGAAGATTAAGACTCAAGAGAATACATATACATATGTGTGTGTATGTGTATATATATATATATATATATATATATATATATATATATGTATACATGCATTCCTAAATATATATTTCATAAGGTGATATATTAAAACACATGTATGTGCATATATTCTCTTTGATAAATATTTTCTTGTATTTATACACACACCATGCACATATATTAATTAATAAATGTCAAAAGCAAGATTCATACCCAACTCTGACTGCAAACCCATCATACAGTATGCATATGTGTTGTCATACAATTTATGCATGAACATTTTTTGTGTGTGATTCAAACATATATTTGTCAAGGCCGAAGGCTTCTGGTGTCCCTAGAAGGAGATACAAATGTGTTTTGTTTTTAAAGTTGTGGCAGCCTAGAGGCCCTTTGGGCTATTCAAAATATCAGTTCTTAATGTTAAGAGTGGCATTGATTGTGAAGTAAAAACAATTTAGTCTAGGAATGGAGGGAGAGGACTTAGACTAAATACTCTTCTTAGCATTAAGAAATCAATTTAGTTTGATTAAAGAAGCATGAATATTTCCTTGAGGAAGTTTGGAATAGTTAAAAGTATTTTGATTCAGTGTAGATAATAACTAAACAAGTTAACACCAAGTCTCTCAAACTATACATAGAGGTATATTCTCCCAATAGTCAATAAATATTTAATAAATACCAACTATGTGCTAGACATTGTTATACAAAAAAGGGCAAAAGACACTTCTGTTCTCAAAAGGCTCACTCTCTAACAGAGGTGATAATATAAAAACAATGATGTGCAATCAAGCCTTTGACAGGATAAATTAGAGATAATCCAAGAAACAAAGCATCAGAATTAAATGGGGAGAGCAATAAAGGATTCTGTTTGAAAGTGCAATTTTAGGGAGGCAAGAAAGAATCCAGAGGAACAAGGAAAATGAAGAGGAGGGTATTCCAGCACAAAGGAAAAAAAAAAAAAAAAAGAGGAAATGACTGAAAAAAGAAAGAATATTTTGTTCAAGAAATCACAAGGAGATCTGTGTCAAAAAAAAAATGCTGAGTATATTAGGGGCATATGATTTTAAAAGACTAGAAATATTGAGAGATAATCAAAGGCTTTGAACATCAAATACACTTACATTTTGTCTAGAAGTTAATAGGGGAATACTGGAGTTTACTGAGTGAGGTAGGAAGGTAGACCATGGTCTGAACTGTAATTTAGGAAGATATATTTGACATCTGAGAGGAGAATGGATTGTAGTGGTGAGAAACTTATAAGAAGGAGTCCAATCAGCAGACATTACAATAGCTAGGTGAGGTGAGATGATGGCTTCTACAAGACTAGTGGCATTATCAGAGCAGAGAAGGGACAATAATTCCATATCTATGATCCTTTCTATTCATTTGGAATCTTATATCTTGCTTCTGATATCTTGAGTGTTTTGTTAATTGTGTTGAGACTGGGAGGGTGGTAGTATCCTTGATAATAATAGGGATGGGGCAGTTAATTGGTGCAGTGGATAGAGCACCAACCCTGACCTGAGGACTCAGGAGGACCTGAGTTCAAATTTGGCTTCAGATATTTAATACATCCTAACTGTGTGATCCTGGGCAATTTCCTTGGGGAAAAAAAAGAAAGAAAGAAAAGAAAATAATAGGGAAGTTTAAAAAAAAAAAAAAAAGGGAAAACTTTGGGGGAAAATATAATGAGTTCATAAGTTCACCTTTGGACAAGTTAATGTTTACATGCCCATAGGATATATAGTTCAAATGTGGCTGGAGATTCCAGACTGGCAGTTAGCTGAAAGATTAGGGCTGGATAAGTAGTTAGATAAGAATTGTTAACACAGTGATGATAATTGAATCCATGGGAACTAATGAGATCATCAAGTGAGATAATATGGAGGTAGACAAAAAGAAAGAGTACAGGACAAAACTTTCGGGACACCTAGGATTAGCAGGCATGACTTGGAAGAAAATCTAGTAAAGGAGATTGATTTAAAAAAAAAAAAAAAAGGCAGATAGATAACAGTAGAACCAGGAGAAAGCAGTATCATGGAAAATCAAGAAAAAAGAGTTTTAAAGGGAAAAAAAAATATGATCAATAGTTTCAAAGGCTAAAGAGATCATTCCTAATCTTGAAGATAACATTTTAAGTTGGTTGATGATGTTAGAAGCCAGATTGTAAAGAGTTAAAAAGAGGGTGAAAGAAAAATAAATGAAGGCATCAATTGTAGACAGCATTCTTAGGGAACTTGGTCACAAATGAGGAGAGAGATTATATAGTATTTAGAGGAATTGATGAATTATGTTTTTGTTTTGAAAATGATGAAAACATGTGGGTTAGTTGTGGGCAGTAGAGAAAGCAAACTAGTACACAAGGAAAGAGTGAAGACAAGTTAGAATGGAGAAGAGAAAAGTAGTGATATGCTGGAGAATTTGGAGTATAATAGATCACTTTTGAATATGCAAGGCTTTTCTGCAGCAAGGAGAAGAGCCACCTTTTCATATGAGGCAGGATGAAGGAGAAGACCAAAGGTACCCATCTAACTAATATAAGATAAGGAGCAAATGATAATGATAATATCTTGGCAAATGTTTTTATTTTTATCAATGAAATGTGAGGAAAGATTCTTCACTGAAAATGTGGTAAGAGAAAAAGCACAAGAAGTCTGGGAGAGGGGGTAAAAAAGTTTGCACAGTCATTTTGATGAGTAATATAATGTTGCTGCAGTGATGGCCCTATTGAGATTGCATTATATAAATTTCTAATGTATTCAGTCAGCATAGCTTGAAGATTTTCTCCATGTTTGTTTATCAATACATGATTAGGAGCAAAGACTAATGATGGTAAAGGTAATCCGGGACTGGAACTTTTCAGGGAGATATAAAAGAAAACACCAGTGTAGAGGAGAATTGGTTGACCAAAGAATCAAAATGGAGAAGGAAAAAAAAAATTTACCTAGTTCAAGGATGATAGCCTGGGAAAGAAATATTAGATCAGAGGACTGGAAATCACAGAAACAACAAGATTGGGGGTTGAAAAATGGAAGAAGGGTGGAATGACAAGAGATATAATCAAATAAAGTGATTTTAGATTTCATAAATGTGGATGTAGTAAATTTGTAGGTAATGGCAAGATCTAGAATATGATCTTCTCTGTGCTGTTAAAGTGGAATATATGAATAATTAATACTAAATGACTAAGTTTAGAAATTTAGTTATGCTGTTTAAGTTATCAATATGTATACTGAAAACCCTAAACATGAGAGCAAACATTGGGAGGAAAAGACTATGAGCCAGCCACTGAACTCATCGAAAAAAGAAGGGAATTGCATGGAAGTTGATAGACAACTATCAGAATTTCATTTGGGTAGTAATTATGGTCTGAGTAAATGTCAAAGCAGAAATTACTTAGAAATGGTGGTAGAACTAAGAAATGGTGATGGGCAGCAATGTATGTTCTAATTCCTCAATTAGGCCAGTGAATCGGAGGGAATGTGTCAAAGGGCAACCAGTGTTACAAAGTATGGCCTGAGAGGTTGTATTCTGATGGATACTATGTGGGTAAACTGGTTCATAATGGTCATGTTACTCTTGAAGCAATTATATAATATAAAATAAACAAGAGAGGGCAGTGATGAAAGTTATCAAGTCAGATGTTGTCTTATAAAACATAAAAAGGGTGAATTTCCAAACTTGTAATTTGGCTGTGGGAAAAAATCCCCTGAGGAAATAAGGGGATATTGGAAAATCAGGAGCACAAGATATTCATGACAGGAGAAGGGAGACTTCTACATTGACCCATATTCTCCTTTTCTGTTGAAGCAAAGAGTGGAATGAAGAGCTAGTGACCCTGTATTAGAAACCACATGTACCAATTTTGTATTGTAATTAGTGAAACCTTTACTAAACTTATGGTCTTATATTTTGCATTCCTTACTGAAAGGAAAGGAATCAAGATTGAGGCCTGTATCCTTTTTGACATTTTGCTTAATATGACCTATGTATTGCTAATTCCAAGAATTGAGCAAATGAATAAACAATTTATTTAGTGCTTTCTATGAGCCAACAACTAATGCTATGTCTACAATTAGAAATCAGACCTTCTCTCAAGGAGCCCATATTCTAATGAGGAGGATAAGACATATGGAAGGTTTCATCTGCAAGGCAGATGGAATGGTCTCATCATCCTTAAGGTAGAGTAGCAAATTAGATTTTGATATCTCTTCTTTAATATCATTTTCACAGAAAAAACTATATCGGTTTCTGAGGTTGAATCATTTAATAGTATAGAAGACTGGTCATAAGATATTTCTTTTCTGAATCTACAGACATATGACTGTAGCACTTGCAGAAACAGTCGCCAAATTATATTTCCACAGGAATTGCTTTTCCAGCCTGAAAATGTGAAGACACGGACTATTAAAAGGAACTTCAATCTTGGAAGTACTGTCACTTTCAGGATTCTTTTGCCTATATGTCTTTTGATTATGCTTGATCAGTGGCTCTTGGTGATCTTTCCATGATTTCTGCCCTCAGTGATGGCTGGACTAGAAGCAGTTCTGGTAGTGTGTGTAGGCTGGCATTGCTATTTCCAAATTTCTTGGGCTCAGAATCCTGGGTTATCCCTCTCAGGATATGAGAAGAAATCATAGATGACAGGTGGTTTGACTTTCCTATCACATCTTTTCTTTTCCTCATTGCTTCATTTGTTTTGTTTGTCTGGGGTGGCAGAATTGCTTCCTTAAATAATGGATTTGAGGGAAGCAGAACAAGTTATGCTGTCATTTCCTGAATGTAAAAAGTCACTCAGGTAGTGAGAAGCTCCAGAAAATAATTTTGTAAGATATTCACCTTCTGGAAATCCTAATTTTCCCCTTTCCCAATGAAAAATAGTTTAGATGTATTCTTTCATATTGACATATGGTCAGAGAAAGAATTATTTTAATTTGATTTTTACTCTGTATACACTTTGTGTGAGTGATTTAATGTGCAATATTTTTCTTCTTTGACTAAGAACATGTGCAGAATAAAATGAGTATAAGCAGTTGCTCTTGTGTTTCCTTTTTGATTTAAATTGAGTCAGTAATAATTCTCACCTAATTTCAAAGTGTTAGGATGATTTTTCATTTTCAGCTTTCTAGATATAAAATAATACATATAGAAGATTTAGATAGCTTTTCAGGGATACTTTTTATTTATCCTTTATTTGATAAGAAAAAAGAACTACAGACAAGGATTTCCAATTTATAGGGTTTTGTTTGGTATTTCCAAACTAAATTGTATTTGTATTTCAATCTACAAATTCAATGTGTTTTTTCCTGTATTATTGAATTGTCAAAAAACATTTCTCCCTTAACTAGAGGACCACCTTAGTCATTTAGTGAAGAGAGAAAGAGAAAAAGAGAGAGAGATACATACAAACAGACACACATACATATGAGTTTAAGTGTATACATATATGTGTGTATGCATGCATGTATATGTTCTCACTGTTCATGTGTGTAATTTTTGTTGAAGAGCTATCACCAAGAGGTTCACTCAGAAAAAAAATAAAATTATATTTGGATTTTTTTTTCAGAAGAGGATAAGAAAGGCATAGATATGTCAAATTACTAGTACAATCTCTTTTATGAAGACTATATATCATTTTGTCAACTAAAAAGAAATAAAATTTATATAAAAGTAACACAATAATGTCAACCATTTTCAGGAGAGTCATTGACAGACTAAAGCAAATTGAGGCAATGCCCCTACTTGCTTTTTCCAAGAGAAGCTGTATGATTTGACCACAGTCAGATAGCCATTTTCATATCAGAGGAGCTGGACACCAGGTCTTACTGACAAAATGGCTTCCTTTTTAACCACTCCTTCATGTTGTAAAAACAACAATAATAACAAGCCCCTCTCCCCCTAAATCCCCCAGAAATTGTCATATATATGTCAAATTTGAAAGGGAAATCAGAGACAATTTATATGCAATTCTTAAACACTAATACATTCTATAGCATGCTTCAGCGATAGTCATCTAGTCATTGCTTTAGTATCTCCAGTGAATTACAGATGTATTGTGATAATGATCAACTGTGAAAGACCTATCTGTGGTGATTAATACAATCATCCATATTACATTCAAAGTATTTTTAATGAAAAAAATGCTTTTTATTGTGGAGAACTTGTGTACTCTTGAGTAAAAACTGAAACTTTTCTTTCACTTTAAATTAGATGTATATATATATATATATATATATATATATATATATATATATAGCATAGGTAATGTTACAAGTGGCTATTTTAGGTCTTCTTTGAGACATGATTTACCATTGTATTTATAATGATCTATTAATTAGTTAATACAATTTATTAAGGGTTTATTATATGCTGGGCATGATAGCCTAAACATCATATTTCTTTTTTTTTTTTTAATTTTTTATTATATATATATTTTTATAATATTATCCCTTGTATTCATTTTTCCAAATTATCCCCCCCTCCCTCTATTCTCTCCCCCCGATGACAGGCAATCCCATACATTTTACATGTGTTACAATATAGTCTAGGTACAATACATGTGTGTGAATATCATTATCTTGTTGCACAATAAACATTAGAATCCGAAGGTACATGCAACCTGGGCAGACAGATATTAGTGCTAACAATTTACATTCACTTCCCAGTGTTTCTTCTCTGGGTGTAGCTACCTCTGTCCATCATTGATCAACTGGAAGTGAATTGGATCTTCTTTATGTTGAAGATTTCCACCTCCATCAGAATACATCCTCATACAGTATTGTTGTTGAAGTGTACAGTGATCTTCTGGTTCTGCTCATTTCACTCAGCATCAGTTGATTTAAGTCTCTCCAAGCCTCTCTGTATTCCTCCTGCTGGTCATTTCTTACAGAGCAATAATATTCCATAACCTTCATATACCACAATTTACCCAACCATTCTCCAACTGATGGACATCCATTCATCTTCCAGTTTCTAGCAACAACAAAAAGAGCTGCCACAAACATTTTGGCACATATATGTCTCTTTCCGCTCTTTAGTATTTCTTTGGGATATAATCCCATTAGTAGCGCTGCTGGATCAAAGGGTATGTACAGTTTGATAACTTTTTGGGCATAATTCCAGATTGCTCTCCAGAATGGCTGGATTCTTTCACAACTCCACCAGCAATGTATTAGTGTCCCAGTTTCCCCACATCCCCTTCAACATTCATCATTATTTGTTCCTGTCATCTTAGCCAATCTGACAGGTGTGTAGTGGTATCTCAGAGTGGTCTTAATTTGCATTTCTCTGATCAGTAGTGATTTGGAACACTCTTTCATGTGAGTGGATATAGTTTCAATTTCTTCCTCTGAGAATTGTCTGTTCATATCCTTTGACCATTTATCAATTGGAGAATGGTTCGGTTTCTTATAAATTAGGGTCAGTTCTCTATATATTTTGGAAATGAGACCTTTGTCGGAACCTTTGTTTTTAAAAATATTTTCCCAATTTGTTACTTCCCTTCTAATCTTGTTTGCATTAGTATTATTTGTACAGAAACTTTTTAGTTTGATGTAATCAAAATCTTCTATTTTGTGATCAATACTGATCTCTAGTTCTCCTCTGGTCATAAATTCCTTCCTCCTCCACAAGTCTGAGAGGTAGATTATCCTCTGTTCCTCTAATCTATTTATTATCTCCCTCTTTATGCCTAAATCATGGACCCATTTTGATCTTATCTTGGTGTATGGTGTTAAGTGTGGATCCATATCTAATTTCTGCCATACTAATTTCCAGTTTTCCCAACAGTTTTTTCCGAATAATGAATTTTTATCCCTAATGTTGGTATCTTTGGGTTTGTCAAAGACTAGATTGCTATAGATGTACCCTTTTTTGTCCTTTGTATCTAATCTGTTCCACTGATCTACCGGTCTATTTCTTAGCCAATACCAAATGGTTTTGGTGACTGCTGCTATATAATATAGCTTTAGATCAGGTACACTTAGACCACCTTCCTCTGAGTTTTTTTTCCATTAGTTCCCTTGCAATTCTCGACCTTTTATTCTTCCATATGAATTTTGTTGTTATTTTTTCTAGGTCATTGAAATAGTTTCTTGGGAGTCTGATTGGTATAGCACTAAATAAATAGATTAGTTTGGGGAGTATTGTCATCTTTATTATATTCGCTCGGCCTATCCAAGAGCACTGAATGTCTTTCCAATTATTTAAATCTGACTTTATTTTTGTGGCAAGTGTTTTGTAATTTTTCTCATATAATTCCTGACTTTTCTTTGGTAGATGGATTCCCAAATACTTTATACTCTCAACATTTGTTTGGAATGGAATTTCTCTTTGTATCTCTTGCTGTTGCATTTTGTTAGTGATATATAAAAATGCCGAGGATTTATGTGGATTTATTTTGTATCCTGCCACTTTGCTGAAATTTTGAATTATTTCTAGTAGCTTTTTAGCAGAGTCTTTGGGGTTCTCTAAGTATACCATCATGTCATCTGCAAAAAGTGATAGTTTAATTTCCTCATTTCCTACTCTAATTCCTTGAATCTCTTTCTCGGCTCTTATTGCCGAGGCTAGCGTTTCTAGTACTATATTGAATAGTAATGGTGATAGTGGGCAACCTTGTTTCACTCCTGATCTTACTGGGAAAGGTTGCAGTTTATTTCTATTGCATATTATGCTTACTGACGGTCTTAAATATATACTCCTGATTATTCTAAGGAATAATCCATTTATTCCTATACTCTCAAGAGTTTTTAGTAGGAATGGATGTTGGATTTTGTCAAATGCTTTTTCTGCATCTATTGAGATGATCATATGGTTCTTATTAATTTGATTATTAATATGGTCAATTATATTAATAGTTTTCCTAATATTAAACCAGCCCTGCATTCCTGGAATAAATCCTACTTGATCATAGTGTATTATCTTGGAGATGATTTTCTGAAGTCTTTTTGCTAATATCTTATTTAAGATTTTAGCATCAATATTCATTAAGGAGATTGGTCTATAATTTTCTTTCTCAGTTTTCGATCTACCTGGTTTAGGTATCAGTACCATGTCTGTGTCATAAAAGGAGTTTGGTAGGACTCCTTCATCCCCTATTTTTTCAAATAATTTATATAACATTGGGACTAATTGTTCTTTAAATGTTTGGTAGAATTCACATGTGAATCCATCTGGCCCTGGGGATTTTTTCCTGGGGAGTTGATTAATAGCTTTTTCTGAAATGGGACTATTTAAGCAATTTATCTCCTCCTCTGTTAATCTAGGGAGCCTATATTTTTGGAGGAAGTCATCCATTTCACTTAAATTATCAAATTTATTGGCATAAAGTTGGGCAAAGTAACTCATTATTATTTCTCTAATTTCCTCTTCATTGGTGGAAAGATCCCCCTTTTCATTTGTAAGACTATCAATTTGATTTTCCTCTTTCTTTTATTTTGATCAAATTTACCAAAGATTTATCTATTTTATTGGCTTTTTCATAAAACCAACTCTTGGTTTTATTTATTAATTCAATAGTTTTTTTACTTTCAATATTATTGATTTCTCCTTTTAATTTTTGTATTTCAAGTTTAATTTTTGGTTGGGGGTTTATAATTTGGTCTTTTTCTAGCCTTTTAAGTTGTAAGCCCAATTCGTTAATCTTGTCTTTCTCTATTTTCTTCAGATAAGCTTCTAAAGATATAAAATTTCCCCTTATTACTGCTTTACCTGCATCCCAAAGATTTTGATATGATGTCTCATCATTGTCATTATCTTGGGTGAAATTGTTAATTGTTTCTATAATTTGCTCTTTCACCCAGTCATTCTTTAAGATGAGATTATTCAGTTTCCAATTACTTTTTGGTCTATTTACCCCTAACTTTTTACTGAATGTAGCTTTTATTGCATTGTGATCTGAGAAGAAGGCATTTATTATTTCTGCCTTCCTACATTTAATTTTGAGATCTTTATGTCCTAATATATGGTCTATTTTTGTATGGGATCCATGAACTGCTGAGAAGAAAGTATATTCCTTTCTATCGCCATTCAGTTTTCTCCAAAGGTCTATCATACCTAGTTTTTCTAATGTTCTATTTACTTTTTTAATTTCTTTCTTGTTTGTTTTGTGGTTTGATTTGTCTAAATCTGAGAGTGCAAGGTTGAGATCTCCCACTATTATAGTTTTACTGTCTATTTCTTCTTGCAGTTCTCTTAACTTTTCCTTTAGAAAGTTAGATGCTATACCACTTGGTGCATATATGTTTAGTATTGATATGGCTTCATTATTTATGCTACCTTTCAGCAGGATATAGTTGCCTTCCTTATCTTTTTTAAGGAGATCTACTTCTGCTTTTGCTTGATCTGAGATAAGGATAGCTACCCCTGCTTTTTTGGCTTTACCTGAAGCATAATAGGCTCTGTTCCAACCTTTTACCTTTACTCTGTATGTATCTCCCTGCTTTAAGTGTGTTTCCTGTAGACAACATATTGTAGGGTTCTGCTTTTTGATCCAATCTGCTATCCGTCTCCGTTTGATGGGATCGTTCATCCCATTTACATTTACAGTTAAAATTACTAATTCTGTATTTCCTGCCATTGTATTATTCCCCAGATTATGCTTTTTCCCTTGACCCCCCTGATCCCCCTCCCCTATATTTAATTTACAGACCCCCCTTGTGACGCGCAACCCTCCCTCTTTTTTTTTTTTTAGGATCCCTCCCCCCTCCCTCCAAGTCCCTTCACTTATTCTCCTTTTCCTTTTCCCTTTTCCTCTCCCCCCTTGTAATGAGGTGAGAGAAAATTCTCTAAAAAACAAATATGTTAATTATTTGCTCTTTGAGCCTCTCCTGATGAGAGTAAGATTCACACAATGATTCTCCCCCTCACTAAGTTCCCTCAGATATGGTGTATTTTCTATGCCTCTTCCTGGTATGTAGTTTCCCTCTTTTTATCATTCCTTCCCCTTTTTCTGAACCGACCTCCTTCCCTTTACTACACCCCCCTTTTTTTCTTTTATATCAGTAAAATCAAATTATCCTTGAGTATTTTTTATATACCCACAACAGAGTTACAGTTCTCAAGGGTTCTGTGTACCTTTTTCTGTTTCTCTTCAGTCTTGTGGATATAGATCAAATTTTTTGTTTAAGTCTGGTTTTTTTCTTAGAAACATATAGAATTCCTCTGTTTCATTGAATGACCATCTTCTTCCATGGAAAAAGATGCTAAACTTAGCTGGGTAGTTCATTCGTGGTTGCAGTCCTTGATCTTTTGCCTTAAGGAATATCAGGTTCCAGGCCCTTCTATCTTTTAATGTGGAGGCAGCCAGATCTTGGGTGACCCTTATTGTGGCACCTTGGTATTTAAATTGTTTTTTTCTAGCTGCTTGCAGGATTTTCTCCTTTGTGTGGTAATTCTGCAGCTTAGCCACAATATTCCGTGGTGTTCTTTTTTTAGGGTCTATTTCAGAAGGAGTTCGATGAATTCTTTCCACATCTACTTTCCCTTCTGTTTCTATTATCTCTGGACAGTTCTCTTTGATAATTTCCTGTAAAATAGAATCTAGGCTCTTTTTTTGGTCATAGTTTTCTGGAAGTCCAATAATCTGCAGATTATCTCTCCTAGATCTATTTTCCAGGTCTATAGATTTTCCCAGTAAGTATTTGACGTTGTTCTCCAGCTTCTCATTTTTTTTGTTTTGTTTGACTGATTCTTGGGGTCTCTGTGAATCATTCATTTCTATTTGTTCCATCCTGACTTTTAAGGAGTTATTTTCTTCTTTCACAGTTTTTAGTTCTTTTTGCAAATGCCCAATTTCGTTTTTAAATGAATTATTTTGCTCTATTGAATTTTTTTCCATTTCCCTAATTTTTTTTTTTGAGAATTATTTTCTTTTTCCAATTCAGAAATTCTATTTTCTTGAGACTTTTTTATCTTTTCCAATTCAGAAATCCTACTTTCCTGTGATTTTTTAACCTTTTCTAATTCACAAATTTTGTTTCCCTGCATCTCCTGTGAATTCTTTATTTTTTCCAACTCCAATTTCAGGACGTTGTTATTCTCTATCATAGCTTCCCTTTCCTTTCCCCATTTTTCTTCAATCTCCCTTAATTTTTTAAGAGTTTCTTCTAGGAGAGAGTTATGTGATGGGGGGCAGGAATCGTTCCCCTTTAGGTTGTGATCTGCTGTCTCTCTGCTGTTAACTTCTTCGGGGTTGGATACCCGCTCTTTCTCTGTGTAGAAGGAATCTATGGTTTTTCTGGCTTTTTTGCTCATACTTAAAAAAATCTTTTGGGGTCTGTCCCTGGGGTAGGAAATTATTTATTTACTTCTTTACCAGCTTCCTCCCAGACTGGATGGATGCAGCGGCCCTTGCACCTGAGCTAAGATAGAGCTCTGGGAGAGAGTTCCCCACTCCCTCCCTGGAAGTGCCTCAGAGGTGACTAACACTGCTGTGCCCCAAGGGCGCTGTGTTTTAGAGGCTTCCCTGAGATTTGAGACTGAACAGTAAAGACAGCACAAAGCCTAGTCTATGTGTCCGGGTGGGGAGTGGATGTCTGCAGCAGGTGACGTGAAAAGCCCCTGTGCTCAAACTGGAAGTGTCTGCCAGAAACTGCAGTCCCTAGTTCAAAGGTTCCACTTCTCTGGGACTTTCTGGAGCTGAGTTCCACTCCCTCCAGCTAAACTAGGCAGTGTGTGTTGCCTTGGGCCGTATCCACCCACTTGTCAATCTCTTAACTATTCTCAGGTGATAGCTGAGGCCACGCCCCCTGGTGCCGAGATCTGCTGAGTCACCTCCAGGGTCAGGAGAAAATCTAATCTGAGTTTTAAAATATTTTGGCTTTCTCTTCTGAACTGCTAAATAATTATCAGAGAAGAGCTAATGGCCTGTGCCAGATTCCTTAACTCAGTGGCTTCTCTGATCCCAGAGCCCTTCCCAGCGCAATGGGAGCAGTGTGCCACTACCCCACCGTCTGTGCTAGTCTCTCTTCTTCCTCCCCTGGGAACTGACCTTCTCTGTTGAAACTCCAGATTCTCTTCAGCTGGTAAGTCGTGCTTCCAGTCTTTGTGGTATCTGTCAGTCCTGGGCTTATTTTGAGACTTAATTTATCTAATTGGTTGCGAGGGAGTGAGGACGTTCACTGAGTCGTGTGTTTCTTCTCCGCCATCTTCCTAAACATCATATTTCAAGGAATTAAAAAAGGTAGTCTTACAGCTATGTTTTCCTAGAACCAGATGATAAAGTGGAAATATAAAGAATCCAATAATCACCTTCTGAAAGAGATCCTCAAATGAAAATTCCCAGCAATATTACATCCAAATTTCAGAGCTCCAAGTGAAGCAGAAAATATTTCAATCACCCAGAAAGAAATAATTCAAATATCATACAGATATAATAAGGATTACAGAAGATTTAATAGCTTCTATATTAAAGGATAGGAAAGCTTGTAATATGATATTTCAGAGCTAGGGTTGCAATCAAATAAATCCTACCCAGCAAAATAGAATATAAATCTTTAGGGAAAAAAATAAATATTTAATAAAAAAAGAAAACTTTCAAGCATTCAAGGGGAAAGTGGGTATTAGTGGTTGATACTTAAACCTTACTCTCCTTAGAATTGGCTCAAACAGGAAAAGCATACACATTCAATTAGAATGGAAACCTATCTTACCCTGTAGGAAAGCAGGAGATAAAAAGAATAAGGGAGGGAAGGAGATAGGCTGATATAAAGGAGATCAGATTAAGAGAAGCAGTGGACAAAAGCAAAATTAACTTTTGAGGAGGATCACAATAAAAAGAAAGAGAAAGAATAAATAGGAGGGAAGTAAAATGGAAATACACAATAATCACAACTTTGATTATAAATGGGATGAACTCACCCAAAAAATGGAAGATGAGAGTAGTCATCTTCGTCCATGAGACCCTCTACCAGAAGGGAATGATGGGATGCCCTTCGCCTGCACCATCCAGGACAAGGGAATTGTTGTGGGCATCAAGATTGACAAAGGTGTGGTGGCTTTGGCCAGAACCAATGAAGAAACCACCACACAAGGGCTGGATGGGCTCTCTGAATGCTGTGCTCAGTACAAGAAGGATGGGGCCAATTTTGCTAAATGCAACTGCGTGCTGAAGATCAATGATCATATGCCTTCTCCCCTGGCAATCCTGGAGAACACCAATGTGGCCCACTATGCCAGCATTTGCCAGCATAATGGCATTGTGCCTATTGTGGAGCCTGAGATCTTGCCAGATGGAGACCATGATCTCAAACATTGCCAGTATATCACTGAGAAGGTCCTGGCTGCTGTCTATAAGGCCCTGAGTGACCACCACATGTACCTTGAAGGGACTCTGCTCAAGACCAACATGGTAATCCCTGGTCATTCCTGCCCCTTCAAGTATTAACCACCACCCCCAAGAGATCACCAAGGCAACTATATCTTCCCTGAGTTGAACTGTGCCTCCTGCCATCCCAGGTGTGACTTTCCTGTCTAGAGGTCACAGTGAGGAGGTGACCTCCATCAACCTCAATGCCATTAACTGCTGCCCACTCCCCTGGCCTTGGGCATTGACCTTCTCCTATGGCCATGCCCTGCAGGCCTCTGCCCTCAGCGCCTGGCTTGGGCAGAGGGACAACCAGAGTGCTGCCACTGAGGAGTTCATCAAGTGGGCAAAGGTGAACGGTCTGGCTGCCCAGGGCACATATGAAGACAGTGGAGAAGAATCAGATACAGCTGGGCAGTCACTCTACATTGCTAATCACTCCTACTGAGGCTATGGGCCCTGGTCCTTCCTGTCCCCCAGCCCAGGCCTCTCACACTAAGCTTGATCTGTAGCCTGTGCCATGAACGAAATAGCTATGCAGAGCAGAGGGATAATGCATTTTCGCCCTCTACTCTAGTACCCCAGCATCATGCCCCCCGTGTTGTTATCCCTGGGAGCGGGAGGAAGCACTGTGGGCTGATTCTGGAGGATTTGGGTGAGGTCCTGTGAGATCTAAATGGGATATCTGGGTTCCTGCTTCCTCAGACTATCTTTGTGTGATATCCCCCTACTTAGGATACCTGTGATTCTCAACCTTCTTTCTGAAATCTCATTCTCTCCCAGGGTTAGGGGGTTGGGCCCCAGTTCTTGCTACATCTTCATATGGCCTGTTGTGTTGTGCCTCAAATAAATATTAGTGAAGTCAAAAAATAAATAAATAAATAAAAATTAAAAAGCTTCCCCTATATGGGAAGACAATATATTTAACTCTTAAGATTTGTATCTCTGTTATGGGCATATTTAGAGGGTGCAGGTATAATTTGATTTTAATGTGGTGATATAAAAAAGAAACTAGAGGAGGAAAAGTGATTGTACTAGAAGAAGATGAAGACAGGCTTAAAATGGGGTAAATTACAGTTTATGCAGAGGCAAAAAACAAAACAAAACTATTACAATTGAGGGAAAGAAGAGAGGGAGATGAGCATTGTGTGAAACTTAACGTTCATCAGATTTGGCTCAAAGAGACAATATCAAACACATTTACCTTCACAGAGAAGTTTGTTTCATTCTATAGGAAAGTAGAAGAGGAAAGGGGGGGAGGCCAATAGAAGGGAGAACAGAAGTAGACAGGGAAAGGGATAAAAAGGGGAAAGGGCTGTAAAAGGGGAGGCCTGTTTGAGGGAGGGGTTGGTCAAAGGCAAAATATTGGGAAGGAGGGAAAGAGACAAAGGAAAAAGAAGTATAACAGGATGAAAACAAGATGGCAGGAAATACAGAGCTAGTAATTTTAACTATTCATGTGAGTGGGATGAACTCTCCCATAAAACAGAAGCAGATAGCAGACTAGATCAAAAGCAAGAATTCTACAATTCATTGTTTACAAGAAAGACATTTAAAGCAGAGTTATCCATTTAGAATAAAAGTAAAAGACTGGAGTAGAATCTATTATGCTTCAGCTAAAGTTAAAAAAAAAAAAAAAAAAAAAAAAAAAAAGCAAGGATAGCAACCCTGATCTCAGATCAAGCAAAAGCAAAAATAAATTGTAATTAAAAGAAATAAGGAAGGAAACTATATCTTGCTGAAGAATCTTTATGATTAGAGAATCCTATAGAATCAACCAAAAATTACTAGAAACAATCCATAACTTTAGCAAAGTTACAAGTTATAAAAAAATCTACAGAAATCATCAGCATTTTTAGATATTACCAACAAAATTCAGCAGCAAGAGATAAAAGAAATTAAAATATTTGGAATTCTATCTGCCAAGGAAAAGTCTGAAACTATATGAACACAACTACAAAACACTCTCGACATAAATAAAGTCAAATCTAATCAATTGGAAAAATATCAAGTGCTCATGGATAGATAAGTCAACCAAATAAAGTAAAAGTGATAATACTACCTCAAACAATCTACTTATTCAGTGCCATACTAATCAAACTCCCAAGAAAGTATTTTATAGATCTAGAAAAAATAATAACAAAGTTCATCTAGAAGAACACATGGTCAAGAACTTCAAGGGAATTAATGGAAAAAAAAAAAAAAAAGTGCAAGTGAAAGTTAGCCTAGCTATACCAGACCTAAAACTATACTGTAATGCAATGGTCTCAAAATCATTTGGTACTGACTAAGAAACAGAGTAGTTGATCAGTGGAGTAGATTAGGTTCACAGGAAAAAATAGTCAAAATAACTGGTATAAAAGAAGCAGTAACCCAAGCTTCTTCTTCAGCTCTAAGCCTGGACTTTAAGCAGAGGAGCCCCTATTTGAAGGGGATAACTTTGCCTGCTGTGTTCAGAAAACAGCTTGGTTTTCCAGAGTTTGACTTCTAAGATGGAATTGGAGGCTGCCCTTCTGATGAGCTCCTCTTCTGAGTCAGGACCCAGAATCTCCATTGTTGATTTGTTGTGATTAAGACACTCTCACTGGCTTTCCCAGAGTCTGTCTGAGTTGGCCATGAGTACACTTTCCACCCCAGTGAGACTGACCTTTCTTGAAGTTTTTCCAATATATCTTGAACTGCAGAGGGGTTTCATTCCATCAGACTTTATTCAGAGGCTGGTTTCATGTGTTTTCTGAAGGAAACTTTGAGACCTTGAGCAACTTCTTGGCTTCACTCTACCATCTTGATTTTACCCCTAGAAATTTGAGCTACATATTAAAGAATAGCTATTGAAACAGAAAGATATGAGGAGACAAAAACCCTGTAATATATAGGTTGGTCGATAAGAATATTATACATGTTAAATGGCTGTTCAACAATGGATTCTATGAGGTAGAAATGATGTTAAATTATTCCAGAAAGATAGAATATAATCAGATTATGTGTTTTAAATACCAAACATAAAATGTACTTCATTTGAGTCAATCAGTAGCTATTGAAATTGAGCAAGGAAATGGTACTATTTTGAAATTTTTTTTGGTTTAGGATTTTTTGACTGTTTTTTGGATAATGGGATGAGATAAAAAGAAACATGGAGGATAAAGACTCCTAGAAAATTAAATGGAGATTTAAGTGGAGAGAGATCAAATTAATGTGTAGTAATATCAATGACGACAAAGGGACAAATGTCAAATAAAGGAAAATGAACAAGGCTTTTTATATTCTGAATCTGGATCACAGGAAAGATGATAGTGATTTTCAATGAAAAAATAAAAAATAAAAACTCCTCAGTGACTTGGAAGCAAACTTGCCTTCCTTCTCTCCCCACTCCTTTATTTTGCCTTTCCTTTAGTTTCCAATCACTAAGATACAGTGTTTTCTTGGACTTAAACACATAAAAGTGGTTGGAATATGTCTATAAATTCCGATAAAATCTTGAATATATTTTTAAAAAGAGAGTGAGATGAGCATCAAGGAAAAGTCAAAGTATTACTTCAAGCCAGTTCTAGTAACATCTTTTGGATGTTTTGTTAATTATTTTGAGAGAATATACAGAGTTCTGATAATTATTTCCTGGAATGAAAAATTTCTTCATCCTGAGATACAGTAAGATACTTTTGAGTTAAAAAAATCAAAATGTTCAAATGATGTTTTAACCCTATATAGTATCTCTTTGGATTTCTCTGATACCTCTACCTGCTTGGGAGACTTGAATCATTGGATTTGAGTAGAAAATGGCTTGTTTTACTAGTTGTCTCTCCCCTTACTTTTTTAAGTTATGGAATTATTGCATTTCTAGTTAGTTTTGTTGAGGAGAGATGGTATAGGGAGGCAGAGATAAGTTCCATTTGTAGCATATTGAATTAAAAATTTCTATGAAATATCCAGATAAAAATGCCTAGTAGCCAGCCAATCATTTGGGGATTGTGGGTAAAAGAGAGTTCAAAAATAAATAAACTTTGGAGCTCTTCCTTTATAGAAATTTTTCCTTTCAATACTTCAAAACACTTAAAATTTTGGTAATAAGTGTATATCTTCATTTGATGTGGTTCACAATTCTTTCCACTTTAGGAGTTTGGGCTTCATGATTTTCTATGGCCAGGGACCATACATCAGTTGTTGTTCATTCTAATGATGAGAAAGCTCTGGATTTATGTAGGCTCATTCTTTGACAATTGAATCAAAGAACATATGACTTTACCATAATGTGATGCCATAGATCTTGACAGCTCAATATCTCCAAAAGCCATTTTATGGTTTTAATTATATCTATGTTTTTCAAAAAGAAAAAAAAAAAGAAACTTTTCTTTCATTAAGTCAGAATAAGTAAGACACATTGTAAAATAGGCTCTGAAACTTAGTGAAGGGTTTTCCAGATTTAATTGAGAAAGTTTTGATGATCATGCTACCCTCATTAGGAATTCTAATGGGCTAGAAATAACCACTGTAAACACTTCCTTCCATTTTCATTCTTTTTTTCCTAAAGGGGCTTTGATTATTTTTTCTTCTGATGTCTGTGTGTGTTGGTTCCACTATTCAAAATGTCTTTATTCTGAATAATTTAGAAACCTTCCTATTAAAGTCTCAAATTTGAAAAAAAAAAGTGTAATTATTGTTAATCAGCTACAATAAGACTGAAGGATTAAAGAAATATGTCATCTGTCATGGTCTGTCACATTACATAATGCTACAAGTTTTAGAATTTATAGTTTTGGTTCTGGAAGTGCCTGAATCAAAGTGATGTCTTGATGTGTTCCCAAAAATATGCCTTTTGATTAATCTCTAAATCTTTTTTTCCTCCACTAGCATTTTTACAAGTGAACTTGGATTTAGGAATGATCTAGCTTCAAATATAATCTTTGACAATGAATAGCTTTGTGACCCTTAACAAATCACTCAACAGTTGGAAGACTGAGTTGCATCTATCCATAAAATAATATTTGTATTTCATGGTTTTTATTAGGAAAGAATTTTTTTTTTTAAATATAAGACAAGGGGGCAGCTAGGTGGCGCAATGGATAGAATACCTTGAATTCAGGAAGACCCGAGTTCAAATTGGTTTCAGACACTTAACACTTCCTAGCTGTGTGACCCTGGGCAAGTCACTTAACCCCAGCCTCAAAAAAACAACAAAAAAAAATTTATATAAATATATATATATATATAAAAGACAAAATTATCAGTATTAAACCACAAGTGACCTTCCTTAAAACAAAACTTCCAAATTCACAGAAATTATATCCAAGTGAAGGTTGGGGCTATATTATAATGTTGAAAGTCCATAAAGTACCCATGAAATTTTCTATTAGGGACCCTCTAGCTATTGTGGTAAGATCAATAGTTATCAGAAATATGTCATATAAGGGCAATTTATTAAAATTATATGGGAAGATGGTAAAGGGAACATTGCATTTTTGCATTTAAATACTCATAGCATTATCATCCAAATGAATTTAAAATAATATGTCTAATAGAATTCTCTCCAAATTATATATATATATATATATATATATATATATATATATATATATATATATATATATGTGTGTGTGTGTGTGTGTGTGTGTGTGTGTGTGTGTGTGTGTACACACACACACACACACACACATAATTTCAAATAGAATTCTTGTAGCCAACAAGAAGTCCTAGTGAGACTATTTTTTAACTCAAGACAAATTAGGAAATATAAAGGTGAGGACTGTTACAATGGGGTGGGGGTTGGCCTGAAATATCAGTTTGGGACATTAGATGGTACAGACGGTACAATGCTAGAGCATTAGCAACAGCAACAGTTCCTGGAGCTCTCATCAATAAGTGTAACAATAAGGGGAATGGCCAATTGGTCAGAAAGAGAATTACAGAGAAACAAGACTTGATTCCATTGTCCATTGCCCATGTCAAAGTTCCAAAGTGGAGAAAAGTTCTTATAATCATAAAAAAAAAACAGAGATCATGTTCTCAGTTCTAAAGTATACACATACACCTCCCCTCCACCCCAATACCTATTCCTGGATAGTAGGGACAACACATCATCCTAGATCATCACCCTAGAACCACTGGAAATATAGAGATCCCTGAATTGACTGAAAAAAGTAGGACCAAAAAAACCTGAAATTAGATTGTGATAATCTCCCAGAGGGGAATAGAGCCCAACTCTAATGTAAAGTTCAAAGTAAGAAAATAAGTTGGATAAATGTGGTGTTATTTTTGTTATTGATTCATTCAGTTAATTCTAACTCTTTGTGATCCTAGGGATCATAGTAATATTATGCTCTTCTATCCTTCACTATTTGTTGAAGACTTTATCAACTTAATGCTCATTTTTTTCTATGATACTCTCCTCTTCTGTTCTTTTTTTTTTTTTTTTGCCTTCAATCTTTTCTAACTTTATCCAATCCATCCCACCTTCTTATTTTGAAGCTAACATATTTAAACATGAATTTGACCTTCTAGTGAATAGTCTGAATTAATTTATTTAATCTTTGTTTGATCTCTTCATTCTGCAATACAACACACAAGCATTCACTCTGTGGTGCTCAGTTTTCCATATAGTTAAACTTTCATATTCATATAATACTATTGGGAAAAACCCATAGTTTTGAATACATGGACCTTTGTCAGTAAGGTGATATATCTGCTTTTTAGTATGCACCAAATCATCAATAATTAGAACAAATTATAACAACTCTGATGTGTCACCTCATACCTGATGCATCACCTCATACCTCATACCATAAAAATGAATTTCTGAGCACTCTATTTAGCTTCTGCTCCTCTAGAGATGTGGCACATTAGCAAGTCTAAGAAATATTTTAATTTGACTCCTTTCAATCCTGCAATTACCTCCACATCAAAGGACATGAGTCAATCATAGCATCAAAATTCTCTATTTCCTGTTCATTCTCTTTAGACAAGTTCAGTAGATAGGTATTATATTTCTAATAAGGTTTTGCACCAGCTATAGAATCAAGACTCAGATGCCATTCTCCACAATGATGCTTCCTCTCAACTGATCTCTATTACTTGGGATCAGCTTGGGAGAATGTAATATGCTTTGTGTTAAGTTCCCTCATATTAGAAGACTAAAAAGTTCAAAAAAATAAGAGAATCAATAATTCCAAATGATCTAGTTACCCATTTTAAAGCTTGTGCTTCAATGTTTCATAGTATGCCCATAGCATGTTTCTCAAAAAACAAACCCAAACTATAACTATTAATAGGACCTTAAGAAAGACAACTGTTCTTATTTGGCTATTTGTCACTTTGAGAAAGTTTTTTTTTTTCTTTAATATAAAAGAAATCTAAGCCTGCTGTTAACAAGCTAATCTATTATGACATTTTTTAAAGAAAAGAATTCGACTATATCCAAAATAACTTTTTTATCCAAATCAAGTTTGGGCTATGGGTTGTTAACAGAATTTTATCTAATGGATTCACTAGAAAACTCACCTCTCCAGTATTATACACATTTCCTTCCCCTATATTTAGAAAGCTGTTATTATACATTCATGAGTATAGTAAGATAATAAAAGAAACAGACAAAATTTTATCTGACTTTCAAGCCAAAATTATTGGTCATTTGGAAGTTGTACTCTGGTTTTATTATAGGATGACTTCTGTTACTACCTTAAAAGAAAATTTCCAGTTGTATATGGGTTTTATATATTTACATTCATTACATTTTGATCCATCATGTTTCAGGAAAAGCTTGGTGTTTTCTGTGCTTTAGAGCTATTTTAAATTGATCAAGGTAAAATGTCTTTGCTATTTTAGGCAGGCTTCTTACTCTTGGGATGCATAAAAATCACAACAATATTCACATAATTTCAACAATATGGGAAAGAGACCTTTCCATACGCTTTGTTTTTTCCCATTTCTCAAATACTTGAGAAGCTGATACTGCCTGTGAGTAGTCTTGAATTTAAGGATACTTGTTCTTCCTGAAGTATTTTAGTCCATCTCCAGAGAGTTCTTCTGTAGTCGACTTATCGGATGCTAGACAATTTACATGCTATAAAAATAAGTGAAAGTAATGTGATGTGCCAGATTTCTAGAGGAGTATGAGTAATCATCCTGTTGGCACTGCACAAAGATTCATAGAAAAACACTCGGTGGAGATATTTGCTGAAAAATAAGAATAATAAAATCCTTTTTTTATTTGTAAAAGAGGTGCAGTGGATATAATATCTAAATGAAAATGTGAATTGTGTTCTTGGTTAGGATGGATCTACATGGGGTATATGTACATTTCCCTGCCATATTCAAGAAGCCAATTAAGAAAGATTCATTGGGAAGCTACTATGTATGAGGCATTCTATTAGGTGTATATGGAATCCAATAAAATATGCAAAACCATTTCTGTCTTTAAGGAGCTTAATATGTAATAGGAGACATACACCACATATACATGTGAATATGTGTCATGTTAAATGGTCAGTCCTCTTGTTAGATATATTATAGCATGAAGTTTTGTTTTTTTTGTTTTGTTTTTTTGTATATATGCATACCTAGCTATTCCTTTCCAACTCTCCAATTTTGTGATTTAGGAATACTACAATGGTCCTAAGGTGGATTTCAGAATTTAAAAAAAAAGGAAAGATCCCATCAGGCTGACATGGTCACAGAAGTCTTCAGAGTATATTGGAGATAGAAATTGAAGTATGCTGGATTTACAAAGGAAATATCATTATGGAGAAGAGTTAAAAGTGGGGAGATAAACATTTACATAGTATATCCTATATGCCAGACACTGGTCTAAATAATTTTAAATAAGTAGATATTATTATTATCTCCACTTTACAGTTAAGAAAACTGAGGCAGAGAGAGGATGTGAATTTGCCAGAGTCACACAATTGGTAAGCATTTGAGGCCAGATTTGAACTCAAGTTTTCCTGATTCCAGGCTCAGGGTTTTATTTACCATACTCCTGATACCTCAGACATGGAGAATATCAAGTACACCCATTCTGTATACACTGCTCTATATATTGTACTCAACTTTCTAACTTAGGTGACATTATTGCTAGAAGGAAATTTTGCCTTTCCAGAAGTCTTGAAATTTTCCCATTCAAGTATATTTAACTACACTATATGTATACTGCTATATAGTAAAATATACTCTTTGACTTCAACTCTCTTTAAGTCAACCATACTGTTTTTAATATCTAAAAGAAAATGTGAAAGTCATTCCCAATTCTTTGTGAAGTTTTCTTTACATATGGTATATGTATCCCAGCACTATTCCAGGAAAGAGACATGCCTTTATCTAAACTCAAGAATATTGTCAGTGTTAGCTTGGAAAGCATTTGAGAAAAGGGAAAAACAAAATAAATGAAAGGATCTTTTCTATACTGTTTCAACATGCAAACACTGATGTGAGCAATGTGTATCCCAGGATTGAAAATATTAAGTCAATTGAAAATAGTAAGTCAAGATCTTTTATATTTATCAATTTAAACTTATATCAAGTACCTATTGTTGGTCTAAATAGATCTGGAAATAATACTAAAGCTAAAACAGAATGAAAGGTGGCACAGTGGATAGAGCACCAGCCTTGAATTCAGGAGGACCTGAGTTCAAATCTGGTCTCAGACACTTAACACTTCCTAGCTGTGTGACCCTGGGCAAGTCACTTAACCCCAGCCTCAAAAAAAAAAAACAAAAAAAAAAAAAAAACTTACATATATGTAGTACTTTAAGGTTTACAAAATACTTTCCTCACAACAATTAGCTTTTTTAAGTAGCTCCAGCCTCCCTCTGTTTCCGGAATCTTCTCCTCCCACCTTAGCACACACACTCTTTCCCCTCCTCCAACCACCAATTCTGTCATAAAACCTTGCTCTCACAGATAGAATTTAATAAATTCATTGGAATGGTATGCTATACAACTTTTACAAGGATAATTTGCATTTGAATAGGGCACAAAACCCCAATTTAGCATAAGGGAAAAAAAGATACTTTAATTTTAGAACTTCAGGCAAGAATGGTCCAATGGGGAATATTTATTTATGGGAAGTTACTTGAAATCACACCCAAGAAATTCTACCTACTCCATTCACTAATAAAGTTAACCACTCTATCTGTCTTAGAGACATTTGGTTTAAAAACCTGTTCATACTCACTGAATCATTCAATCTTTCTTTTAAAAACTCTAGGGTAAACATGTTCATTTCTTCATTTCTCTTTGGCATCCTCTATGACATTTTCAGGCCTTTCTAACCCTGCTCTGGTATCCTGTTTTACTTTGAGCAGTTCCTTCTAGATTTTGCATTTTAAGCTATGTGCCCAGGTCAGTCATGCTCTCCCCTTTATTCTTCTCAGGGCTCCACACTGATCTTCCTGTTTCATCATGCCATAATCCCTCCACCCCAATTTTCAACTTTCTTTTATATGTGTCTTCTCCCCATGTGATTATGATATTCTTTTGGCTTGTATGTTTTATTCTAAGCATTTACAACAGTAGCTATCATAATTCTTAATGAATGCTTGTTAACTTGATTGCACATAATAAGTTGTTTCTCTTAATACTTTCAGAAATCATTCTTCTTTGGTTACCTGTTTCCTATTGAGAAGAGGTATGGTACAGTGGTAAGACAGTTATAATTGGAGCCAAAAGGATTTGAATTCCTGTTTCTCTTTTTCTACTTACTACCTGTGACTTTAGGCAAATAGTTTAACCCCTCTGGAACTATTTCCTATTTTCTAAAATAAGGTAGCTGGACTAGAATGCCTATAAACTTATGATCCTCTCATTCTGGACTGGATAAAGAATAGAGGGCTATTCTACAGTGTCTTACACCTTTTTCGTAGAATTGGTACGTCTTTATTCCTTTCAAACACATACATATAAAAAAGCAATGTCTTAACCTTTATCATGCAAATATTCTTTTGTACATTTTATCCTCTAGTAATTGTGGCATGGAAGTGGCTTAGTCTCTCAAAGACTATATTAATGAAATATAAACTCCTACAAGCTCTACCAGACTCTGAAGACCTTGAGTAGTGTCCAAGAGATATATTGTACATAGGATATTTGAGAATCAACCTTGCAAAATTCAGGAGAACTCATTACCAGACTTGGAATACATGGAGTGATTTTTTTTCCAGCCATAGTAGATTATGAAGACAGTTGAATCCCCACTAAAAAAAGAGAGAGAAGGAGATTATCACCTATGTCAATGGAGCAGTATCCATGCCAATAAGAATATGCATCCTTGAAACATTGAAGTATATCTTAGACAGATCTGATCATATCATACCTAAATATAAAGTACATAAAGTACTTGATATATGTGTATATGTATATACATACACATGTGTGTTTATGTATATATATATATATATATATATATATATATATATATACCCATTTACATATTTACATACATGCAAATACACACACACACAAAGAGGAAGACAAGCTGACATATTATGTAGGGAGTAAGACTTGAAGTCATAACAAGCTGAGTTCAAGTCTTGCTTCTTTACATAATGGTAATGTGATCTCAAACAAGTAATTTAGCCTATTAGTGTTCAAGGTAAGTTACAAAAAATAAGCTTAAGAGAATGCCAATTGTATCTGCTTTTGTCTTTCCATGGTGCCTGACAAAGTGCTTAGGAAAAGCTAGTTAACTGATGTATGGACTTGTATTGGTAAAGGGAATTTCCTCACCAAATAGTTCATTATACCAATGAAATAGCAGATTTGGTCCTCATCCCTGTGTTATATGCATATCAGGAACTCTATTTCTCTATATTAGGGCATGATAACACTTCTAACTAGGAGTTGTTTAATTGTTTAATTGAACAATAAGACTAAGAAAAATCAGAGTGATTGAAAGGAATCTCTATTCACATTTTTCATTAATGTTCCATCAATTTTGCCTAGGGAAGTAAAGATCTGTAGATTTTCAGCAGTGCTTTCAGTGAATACCAAATTAAAAGACCCGAGACTGAATTTTTTTTTTTCTGTTTTCTTTTTTTAAAGCAAAGCTCTACCAAAAGGGAATTTATCGAAATTCACAAACCTGCTCCATAGTCTTCTAGGCACATTTATGGAAACTGAGTGATTTAAATTGTCACTTGAGGATTGACGTGAAAACTTGCAAAATTTATCACGGAGAGATTTCAGATGATTCTATGAGAAGCTGTCTTGGAGGGTGTGCTATGCTGTCGTGTTTTAAGACAGGAAATGAGTTATTCATGTAACATTTCACAGTGGTGAAAAAAACGGCATTGTGATTTCTCAACCTGGTAGAGAGCAAATCCAAACTCTTGGGGTTGTGTGGCAATGCTTCTGATAAGTGAGTGAAATAGAAGTGGGAGTAAAGATGAAAAAATGAAGATTAAGTTGTTCTCAAACATAAAACTTCTGGGAGAGAGGGGTATGCATTGAACTGGATCTCTCAGACTATTGAGTCTCAATAAAATAAAGAGAAAGATTACAGCTACTAGTGCAAGTATGTTATGCATGTCAAAGTTCTAATGGTGGCAAAATGCTTAATCAAAGAGCATTAAACATTTAAAAAAGTAAAATACAATTTTGAAAATAGCTTTAGTTAATAGAAACATATAGGTCTGCTATTACATAAGAATACATATCAGCTTCTAAAAAACTGCTTACCCTTGTCAGATTCCACTAACAGTTTTATACTTCACTCATGTTCTCTTCCCAAAGCAGATGCAGAGAAGCTCACAAATACTAATCCTATTTACTTGGTGTCAATTTATCATCCTTTGTTGAGCAGGAAAAGATATGCTGTCTAGAAATTGATAGTCTCTTTGGTGGAATTAAAAGTGCTTGTATGAAACCATTTATATTTTCATCAGAGAGTGCTGAAATTTATGTAATGTATTATCCTCTTGGTCTAATCTAGGCCTTGGAGATTTTATGAAGTGTTGTTGCTGTATGGCTCTAAGGGCTATCAAATGTTAAATGAAGCACAACTTTTTCATATAGGATGGACTACTAGGTTAATCCTGTTAAATCATGAAAAATATAAGCAAACACCTTCATGAGTTAGTGTGATTCAGTGGAAAAAATAATGAATATGGAATAACAGGACCCTGGTTCAAATGTGACCCACTAGTGTAAGGTTAAACAAATAACCACTGTAGCTTTTAATTTTCTTTTATATAATCGTGTCTCTGATGTTTACTAACTGCTTTATTTTAGGCAAGTTAGTCTCTCTTGGTTTCATTTTCCTCATCTTTAAGGAAGGAGTTACACTGGATAACTTCTAAGGTCCCTTCAGACATGTCTTTTTAAATTCCTGCTTCAAAACTTAATTGTGAGTGGAAAAATAATCAGGAAGACATTCATAATAAACGAAGACAAACAAAAATATGATAGTTATGGTGACCTATTTAATATCTTATCAAAAGACCATTAATAATACAAATAATTACAAATCACTATTGATCAGAGAAATGCAAATTAAAACAACTCTGAGATGCTACACACCTGTCAGATTGGCTAAGATGACAGGAACAAATAATGATGAATGTTGGAGGGGATGTGGGAAAACTGGGACACTGTTGCATTGTTGGTGAGTTATGAAAGAATCCAACCATTCTGGAGAGCAATCTGGAATTATGCCCAAAAAGTCATCAAATTGTGCATACCCTTTGATCCAGCAGTATTTTAGTATTTAGTATTTCCCAAGGAAATACTAAAGAAGGGAAAGGGACCTGTATGTGCCAAAATGCTTGTGGCAGCCCTTTTTGTAGTGGCTAAAAACTGGAAAATGGATGGATGTCCATCAATTGGAGAATGGTTGGGTAAATTATGGTATAAGAATGTTATGGAATATTATTGTTCTGTAAGAAATGACCAGCAGGATGAATACAGAGAATCTTGGAGAGACTTACATCAACTGATACTGAGTGAAATGAGCAGAACTAGGAGATCATTATACACTTCAACAATAATACTGTATGAAGATGTATTCTTATGGAAGTGGATATCTTCAACATAGAGAAGATCTAATCCGGTTCCAATTGATCAATGATGGACAGAATCAGCTATACCCAGAGAAGGAACACTGGGAAATGAGTGTAAACTTTTTGCATTTTTTGTTTTTCTTCCCAGGTTATTTTTACCTTCTGAATCCAATTCTTCCTTTGCAACAACAACAACAACAAAATTTGGTTCTACACATATATATTTTATCTAGGATATACTATAGCATATTTAATATGTATGGGAATGCCTGCCATCTAGGGGAGGGGGTGGAGGGAAGGAGGGGAAAATTAGGAACAGAAGGGAGTACAAGGGATAATGTTGTAAAAAATTACCTATGCATATGTACTTTCAAAAAATGTTATAATAATAAAATTAATAAAAAAAATTAAAAACTCAAAAAAAGAGGAAAAAAAATACAAATAACTAGCATTTATATAGCACTTACTGTTAGGATTACTAAGTGAGAACTCGGGTTGTCTGGACAGTGACAAGGTGAGAATTCAGGTTGTCTGGATAATTACAAGGTGAGAACTCAGGTTGACTTGATAGAGGGGGCAAGCTCATTGGCTGGGGTGGTTCTTCCCAGAAGCCCTTGCATTATCCCATGCCCATTCTCTGGGAGGATAAAAGAGACAGCATTGGGCCCAGAGGGCAGATCGGCCTGGAGAAGGATAAGAGCTGGAGGAGATTCAGAGCCAGGATTCAAGAAGAAGACTCTGCATTACATCAGCCCTGACGGGGCTCTCCGCAGGAAGGGAAGTCACTTCTAAGGACAAGAGTTAACAGCAACTGTCTGGAGACAACGGTTCACTACAGGAAGAAGAATCTGTCCGAGAGATTTGAGTAGACACAGCAGATCTCTTCCCAGAGAGCGATCCGGCAGCTTCTAGAGACGACAGCTCGCTACAACTTACTATATATGCAAGACAATATGCTAGGCAAATTACAGCTATTAACATCACTAGTAGGGGCAAAATACCTTTGTTTAGCTTCTAAAGTCCTACACAATCTGGCCCCAACCTACCTTTCCAGCATTGTCAGACTTTACTTCTCTTCCAGCACTTGTAATAAAGCCAAAGAAAATACTTGATGTATTCTATCTTTTTTCTGTGAGCTTTTTTTTTTTATTATTATTTTTGCCTTGACTATCCATATACCTGCACTGCATTCCCTCCTGAATTGCTTCACAGAATCTTTCTCTTCTTATGAGGCCCACAAGAATCCTGTGAGATAAGTGCTATTGTTTTCTCATTTTATAGATGAAGAAATTGAGGCTAGAGAGAGATTAAGTTCTACCTTGAAAGCATCTCTTGCCCTTCACTCAGGTAGGACTCAGACAACTACCATCTTAGCTGTTATTATTATTAGCACCTTATTACCTCCTGTCCAAATTATTCTATTATTGCTATTATTAATTCCCACCTTAGAACTCTCATAGCTCTTATATAAGATACATTGACATAGTCATTTCCTTTAAATTCTGATTTCACCTTGTTACTTCCCTACTTATCAATACCAGTGATTTTTAGGGGTAAAATAGCTCTGTTTAGCTTTTAAAGTCCAACATAATCTGACCACAACCTAACCTTTTCAGCACTATCAGACAATACTTTACTTCCAGCACTTGTAATAATGCCAAATTGGCTTTCCTTCTTTTTTTGCTATATTCTATCTTTTCTCTGTGCTTGTTTTTGCTTTGACCACCCCATATGCCTGGAATACACCCCCTCTTGAATTGAGTCTTTCTCTTCCTTTAAGACCCAGTTCAAGCATCATTTTCTGAATGAATCCTTTCTAATTTATTGCTGCAGCCCTGCCCACCCCCCTCAACTGCTTTGTATTTAACTACTTTGTATTTATAGGTTTATTGTCTTTATATGTATGTGTTATAAACTATATTATCTGTCACTGTCAATCTTCACCAATACATATACTTCTAAAAGAAATCAGTTTTAAAATCATTAAGGGGTTAGTCCTCAAGATTAAAAAATATATAAAACAAAAGGATGGAAAAAAACTACAGATAATTATTTTTGTTATGGTTGGTATTTTTAAAGCAGTTTTCATTTTTTTTAAATTAAAGTTTTTTTATTTCAAAATAAATACATGGATAATTTTCAACATTCACTCTTTCAAAATCTTGTGTTCTATTTTTTTTTCCTTCTTCCCCTCCCACCTCTCCTAGATAGCAAGTTATCTAATATATGTTAAACATTTATAATTCTTCTATACATATTTCCACAAATAAGAAAAATCAGAACAAAGAGAAAAAAATGAGAAAACAAAATGCAAGCAAACAACAAAAAAAGTGAAAATACTATGTTGTAAACCTTCTCTCAGTCCCCTAGTCCTCTCACTGGATGAAGAAGGCTCTCTTCATCACAAGACTATTGGAAATGGCCTGAATTATCTCATTATTGAAGAGTCACATCCATTAGAATTGATCATTGTATAATCTTGTTGTTACCATGTATAATGCTCTCCTGGTTCTGCTTACTTCACTTAGCATCTGTTCATGTAAGTCTCTACAGGCCTCTCTGAAATCATCCTGTTGGTCATTTCTTACAGAACAATAATGTTCCATAACATTCATACACCATAACTTATTCAGCCATTCTCCAACTGATGGGCATCCACTCAGTTTCCAGTTCCTTGCCTCTACAAAAAAGACTGCCACAAACATATTTCCAAATGTGTGTTCCTTTCCCTCCTTTATGGTCTCTTTGGGAAATAAGTCCAGTAGAAATACTGCTATAGCAACAAGTATGCACATTTGTTATTTTGGGGGGCATAATTCAAAATTTCTTTTCATAATGATTGACTCATTTCACAACTCAACTAACAGTGTTTTCCCACATCTTATCTTTTCCTGTCATCTTAGCCAATCTGAGAGATGTAGTAGTACCTCTAAGTTGTCTTAATTTACATTTTGCTGATCAATAATGATTTAGAGCCCCTTTTCATATGACTAGAAATGGTTTCAATTTCCTCATCTAAAATTTGTCTGTTAATATCCTTCAACCATTTATCAACTGGAAAATGATATGAATTGTTATAAATTTGAACCAATTCTCTATATATTTTAGAAATGAGGCCTTTATCAGAACCCTTGAATGGAAAAAAAAAATCCAATTTCATTGCTTCTCTTCTAATCTTGTCTGCAATGGTTTTGTTTGTTCAAAAACTTTTACACTTAATATATTCAAAATTATCTATTTTGTATTAATTAATGTACTTCCATTCTTTGGTCACAAATTCCTTCCTTCTCCACAGATCTGAGAGGTAAACCACCCTTTGTTCTTCTAATTTGCTTATAATATCACTTTTTATGTCTAAATCATTAATCCGTTTTGACCTTATCTTGATATAGATGTGGGTCAATGCCTAGTTCCTGCCTTACTAATTTCAAATTTTCCTAGCAGTTTTTGTCAAATAGTGAGTTATGCCAAAAGTCAGGGTCTTTGAGTTTGTCAAACACTAAATTACTATAGTCATTGACTATTTTGTCCCCACAGATAATTCTTTTGCCACGATGTTGCCAAAGATGGAGGAGTCAGCAAATATTGAGCCATCTGTATTTTTTGTAATATCTTAGAAAATATTTCTAGGTCTTGCCAGTGTACATACTGAAGACATACTTGATGAAAACATATAGAGTGGTTCTTTTTGTACAATCTTCTTTTATGGGCTATACTTTTAAAATAACACAACTGACTAGGAGATGTAGAAAATTTAGAATTCTGTGATAAGTATGTACTTTTAATAAGGCTGATAGAGCACTGATTTCCTCAGATGAGGTATAAAATATCAAAATCACTCAAGTTTCCACTATAGACATGACCTGTTGATGAGATCTTCAGTACTGATGCAATCTTTCCCTTGTAAAACACATTTCTCAGAGTCCATGCTTTGATCTGATATATTGGTGTCATTAACAACAAGATCACATTTATACAGTAATTTGAAGGTTACAAAGGAGGGATAGGTGTTCCCCAAATGTATTTATCAGTGCTCTGGAAGAAATACTGAATGTAATCTAAGCAAAAGAAAGTTCTTATTAGTGGTAAAGTTCTTCAAATATTCATTCCCAAATGATAGGCTAATTCATTGTTAAGTATTAGTATTTCATCACTCTTCAAATTCATTTATTATATATTTACTCAGCTATGTATATGTTGTATTTCTCTATTAGAACATTAACTCCTTGAAGACAATGACTGCTAATTTTTGTCTATGCATTCTCAATATATATCACTATTAAATGCTAATAAATGTTTATTGATTTGAATTGAAATAAGGTCCCAGATCTCTGTAAGGTTACTCAGTGGAATCTATAGTAATTCAAAGACCATTTTAAACATCCATATACACAAACACAACCAATAATACAAGTCAACTAAAAATGACTAATTCTTAGATTGCAACATGGAGCTAAACTTCAAATTAGTTAATTAATATGTATAATGTGGACAAATGTTTTCTTAAAGGCACTATGTCATGGTAGAAAGAACACAGAATTTAAAATACAGGACATGTATTCAAATTCCAGTCCTTTCACTTATGGCTTATATGACCTTAGACAAATCATTTAAAGTTTTAGCATTTGTCAAGTTCAAGTGTTTAGGAGAACACTTCCATTAAATCAATCAAATCCATTAAAAGAAATATGGGGAAAGTCCTTAACTAATTTGAAAGAGGTGAAAGACATTGGGTAAAAAAAACTGTTAAATAGGAAGAAAGGATTAATTTAAGAATCAGTCAGGGCATATTGGACTTGAATGAAAACATCAAAGCTAGTTCAGAAAGTGATCAGTTTCAACTGAAGGCTAGCTTAGTTTTAAAACAATTTTAGCCAATAACCTGAGAAAGAATCACTTAGATGGGAAATAAAGAGAAGGATCAGAGAATGACCCAGTGAATTTCAAAAAACTGAAAGAGTTGAAACTTTTTTATGTGATAGTAAGTTCCCTGGATAACAATAGATGATGGTAACATCTACATTGGGAACCAAGAGGATATATTAGAGGCAAACTTGCTACCTAGGAAAGATAATTTCTGGATTTCACAAAGGGCCCAGCTAAAAACAGAACCTTATCTTAGAGGAACCTAATTAGGATTCCAACAAAGGGGAGAAAATGATTTCTGTCAAATAAGAGCTCTAAGTGATCTCTTTGGCATGTAATAAATAAATCCACATTCCCTGGGATTCTGTACTTATGAAGACAATGTGCCTCTGATTTTAGGAGGGATCAGTATTTTTACAAATCATTCTTACTATATCACTTTATTAAGTAATTCTCTCTAAAATGAATTAAATCTAGATGATAAAGTTTTTATGCCTAATACATGGTCAATTTTTATGTAGGTTCCATGTTCCACCAAGAAAATAGTATATTCCTTTCCTTCTCCATTAAATTTTCTCCAAAGATTTATCATATCTAACTTTTCTAAAATTCTATATACCTCTTAACTTCATTTTTATTTATTTTGTGATTTGATTTATCTAGTTCTGGGAAAGCAAAGTTGAGGTCCCCTACTAGTATAGTTTTGCTCTCTATTTGTTCTTGCAGTTCTCTTAACTTCTCCCCTAGGAATTTGGATGCTATACTAATTGGTGTATATATTCTTAACATTGATATTACTTTATTATCAATGGCATCTTTTAGCAAAATGTAATTTCCTTTCCTTTATCTTTTAATCACATCTACTTTTGCTCTTGATTGATCTAATATCAGAATCGCTACCCTTGCTTTTTAAATTTCAGATCTAATATAAAAGATTGTGTCCCAACCTTTTACCTTTACCTTTATTTACTCACTCTGCTTTAAATATGTTTCTTGTAAACAACATATTGTAACTTGCTGGCTTTTAATTCAGTCTGCTATCCACTTCCACTTCATAGGAGAATTTGTCCCATTTACATTCATAATTAAAATTACTAATTCTCTATTTCCTGACATCTTATTTTCCTCAAGTTATGCTTTTTTTCTTTACCTTCTCTCTAGTGCTTTTCTTCTGATACCACTTCCCTCAAACAGCCCTCCTTTTTTATAGTCTCACCCCCTTTTTTATCCCTTTCCTCTTCTACTTCTGTTCTCCCTTCTATTAGCCCCCTTTCCCTTTTGCTCTCCTAATACCCTTCAGGGTGAGACAAATTTCTCTGTGAGCTAAATATATAGCATATTCTCTCTTTGAGCCAAATTTGTGTGTAAGGTTCACACAATGCTTATCTCCCTCCCTTCCTTCCCTCAATTGGGGAAATTTGATATCACTACATGCCTACATTAATATAATAGAGAAAGAGAAGAGAATGAATTGGACATGCAACTAAAAAAGGTAGGAAAATAACAAATTAAAAATCCCCTATTAAATTCAAAATTCTGAAAATTAAGGAAGAGATTAAGAAAATTGAAAGTAAGAAAACTATTGAACTAATGAACAAAATTGAGAACTGGTTTTATGAAAAAAACCAACAAAATAGATAAACCTTTGGTTAATTTGATTAGAAAAAGGAAAGGGAAAAAAAAAAAGGTTAGTAACCTCAAAAATGAAAAGGGTGAAATTGTCATTAATGAAAAGGAAATTAAATGTATTAGAATGTATTTTTGCCCAATTGCATGCCAATAAATCTGATAATAATGTGAATGAATACTTAAAAAGTATAGATAGCCCAGATTAACAGATGAGAAAATAAATTACACTAAATTGTCCTATTTTAGAAAAAAAAATTGAATAAGTCCTTAATGAACTTCCTAAGAAAACATCTCCAGGATCAGATGGATTTACAAGTGAATTATACATTTAAAGAACAATTAATTCCAATACTATCTAATCTATTGAAAAAATAGGGGAATAAACAGTCCTACCAAATTCTTTTTATAACATAGATATGGTACTGATATTTAAACCAGGAAAGGCTAAAATAGATAAAGAAAATTATAGACTAATTTCCCTCATGAATATTGATGCAAAAATCTTAAATAAACTATTAACAAAGATATTACAACAATTTATCTCCAGAATAATACACTAAGATCAAATAGAATTTATACCAAGAATGTAGGGCTGGTTCAATATCTGGAAAACTATCAGAATAATTAACCATAACAATAGTAAAATTAGCTGAAATTAAATGATTGTCTCAATTGATGCAGAAAAAAAAAATTGGCAAAATATAGCTCCCATTCCAATTTAAAAAGGTAGAAAACATGACAATATATGGATTTTTCATTAAAACGATAAGTATCATCTTTCTAAAACCATCAGCAGGCATATGTAACAACTAGAAAAGTAAATTAGAAACATTCCCAATAATATCAGGAGTGAAGCAAGGTTGCTCATTATCACTACTACTATTTAATGTTATAATAGGAATGTTACCTTTTGCAATAAGAAATGAAAAAGAAAGTGAAGAAAATAAAGTAGGTAATGGGGAAACTAAATTAACACTCTTTGCAGCTGATATGATGGTATACTTAGAGAATCATCTAAAAATTCTACTAGAAACAAAAGTTTAGCAAAGGTGCAAGATATAAAATAGACTGATATTAAGTCATTGGCATTTCCATATGTTAACAGCATAGTCCAGCAGCAAGAGATAGAGAAATCTCTTTTAAAATAATTTTAGATAATATTTGGTAGTCTACCTGTGAAGACAAAGTCAGGAACTATATGAACACAATTACAAAATCCTTTTCACACAAATAAAATTAGATCTAAACAACTGGAAGAATATCTAGTGTTCATGAGTAGGCTGAGGTAATATAATAAAAATGATAATTCTATTAATCCATTTTGTGGCATACCAACCAAACTGCTAAAAAATTGCTTTATAGAGTTAGAAAAAAAAAAATTACAAATTCATCTGAAAGAAAAAAAGTCAAGAATTTCAAGGGAATTAGTAAAAATAATAATAATAATGATAATGCAAAGGAAGGTGGCCTAGTTCTACCAGATCTAAAACTATATTATAAAGCAATGGTTATCAAAAATCATTTGGTACTGGGTAAGAAAGATTAGTAAATCAATGGAATACTTTAGGTTTACAACACACAATAGTCAGTAACTATAGTAATCTATTTTTTAATAAACCAACAACTGAAGCTTCTGAGATAAGAATTCATTATTTGACGAAAATTGGAAAATAGTATGGCAGAAACTAGACTCTGACCAACATGTAATAGTTTATACCAAAATAAGAGCAAATCGGGTTCATGATTTAGACATAAAGGGAGATATTATAAGCAAACTAGGAGAACAAAGAATAGTCTATCTCTCAGATCTGTAGAGAAAGAAGGAATTTATGGCTAAAGAAGAACTAGAGAACATTATGAAATGCAAAATGAATAATTTTGATTACATTTAAGAGTGCAAGCAAAACTAATATAGCCAAGATTACAAAGTAAGCAGAAAGTTGGAGGGAAAGAATACATAGCCAGTCAGCCCTTTTCATAGTGACTAGAAACTGGAAGTTGAATGGATGTCCATCAATTGGAAAATGGTTGGGTAAATTATGGTATATGAAGGTTATGGAATATTATTGTTCTATAAGAAATGAACAACAGGAGGAATACAGAGAGGCTTGGAGAGACTTACATCAACTGATGCTGAGTGAAACGATCAGAACTAGGGGATAATTATACACTTCAACAATGATACTGTATGAGAATGTATTCTGATGGAAGTTGATATCTTCAACATAAAGAAGAGCTAATCCAATTCCAATTGATCAATAATGGACAGAATCAGCTACATCCAGAAAAGGAACACTGGGAAATGAGTGTAAACTGTGAGCATTGTTTTTTTTTTTTGTTTTGTTTTGTTTTGTTTCTCTTCCCAGATTATTTTTACCTTGCGAATACAATCCTTCCTTTGCAACAACAACAACAACAAAATTCAGTTCTGCACATATATATTGTACCTAGGATATACTATAAGATATTTAATATGTATGGGAATGCCTGCCATCTAGGGGAGGGGGTGGAGGGAAGGAGGGGAAAAACTCGGAACAGAAGGGAGTACAAGGGATAATGTTGTAATAAAAAAAAAAAATACCTATGCATATGTACTGTCAAAGAAAATGTTATAATTATAAAAATTAATAAAAAAAAGAAAAAAAAATAGACCAATCAAAAAAATAAAATAAAATAAAATAAGAATACATAGTTTCTGATAAAGGACTCATTTCTAAAATACATATAAAAAGAGAATTGACACAAATTTATAATAATATAAGCTATTCCTCATATGATACATGGTCAAAAGATATTAAAGGACAATTTTCAGATGATGAAATTAAAATCATTTTGGTCATATGAAAAAAAAATTTCTAAATTGCTAATGATTAAGAGAATGCAAATTAATACAATTCTGAGGTATCACTTCGTACCTCTCAGATGGCTGAGCTGCCAGAAAAAGATAATGACAAATATTGTGGGGGATGTGGGAAAATTAGGACACTAATGAATGTTGGTGGAGTTGTGAATTGATCCAATCATTCTGGAGAGCAATTTGGAACTATCCCCAAAGGATTATCAAACTTTGCTAGTCCAGCAGTGTCTCTATTCTGACTATATTCCAAAGAAATCATAAAAAGAGACAGGAAACCATATGTAGCAGCCCTTTCTGTACTGGCAAAGAACTAGGAATTGAGTGGATGCAAAAAAGTTCAGGATGACTGAATAAGTTATGATATATGAATGTAATTAAATAGTATTATTTTTGTAAGATATGACTTTGATTTGAGAGGATCCTGGAAAGACTAGCATGAACTGATGCTTAGTGAAATGAATAGAAGTAAGAAAACATTGAACACAACAAGATTTTGTAATGATCAACTATGGTGAAACATAAATTATTTTTCAACTCTTTGTAACAATAAAGTGATTCAAGAAAATTCCAATAGACTCATGATGGAAAAAACCCTCCACATCCAGAGAGAAAATTATGGAGAATGAATGTAGGTCAAAACAGAGTATATTCACTTTTCTGATTTGTCTTTTGTTTACTTGCTTTTTTTTTCTTTCTTTCATTTTTTCAACTGAATTTTTGTGCAGCATGATGAATATGAAAAAAATATATTTTTTAATTGTTTAGCCTACATTGGATTGCTTGTTTCTATGGGAGGGGGTAGAACGAAAAAGAGAAACAATTTGGAACACAAGATTCTGCAAAGGTGAATGATGAAAACTATTTTTCTTCATTTCCAGAGACACATCTAGCATCAAAACAGCTTGGTGTCCCTTATCAGCAGAGCCTGTTCCCTCAATCTGTTCCAAGTCAGATGCCTGACTCCCCACCTTCTTGTGGCTGAGATTAAGGCTACCTACCAACCTAGGGCTCACTTTTTGCTATTTTAGTGGAACTAGCCTAGAGATGTTCACAATTCACTTGGGAAGCTTCAATCCTGATATCTTTCATAAAATCTTCTCCAATTGTCTATAGAAGAACCACTATTTTGCCTCAACTCCTATTGGTTTTTAATCTACTTTACATTCACCTGATGTGTGGTATGGAAATGGTGAGGGGTCACCATTTAATAAAAAAGCTGGAGAGAGCTCTAGAGAAAAGCAAAGTTTATTGTACATTCTCGCAAGAAGGGCGTCCCACCCTTCAAGCAGACTATCGAAGAGAGGAAGCACCTCCTGTGGGCAGGACAGCACTTTTAATCCCTAATGCAAAATGCCCCCTCCCACCACTGACCCTCATCTTCATTGGCTGAGAGTCTTACATTCTAAATGTGAGATCTACCCATGAAATTGAACTTGACCAATAAGTACATAGTTGCCCATATTTGGATGAAATAGGGAGATGATATCATAGGAGGGGAAGGCAATGTCCTTTGCTCGTACTTCAGAGTCCTTCAGGCCTACTCGAACTCTGAAGTAGATGAAGCCTTACTCGATTTTCGCAACTGTCTTGAGAGATCTCACCTCATCTCATTCAGTCCTTCTTCTTATTTTGTACACTAGGCTGGGGGAAACATACCTTGTCAGTATAGCATCACACAGGTTTTGGACATCCCAATGACTGCCCTGGTGCAGTTGCTGAAGGACCTGCCTCATACTTGCTTTAGTCAGTACCTCTCTGCCGTCAGGTAAGAGCCATCGTCCTTCCGAGTTCTCAACTGCTCCGAGAGTTGAGGCCTTCTCTTTTCCTTCTGAGTAAAACTGGGAGAGGGTAGACTAGGGGGAAGTACAGGTATCAAGGCCATATATATGAGAAATATCCTGGTCTCCAGCTCCCTTGGCCTCCTCATCTGCTAATCTATTTCCCCTTACCTCAAAACAACTTCCCATCTCACGTCCCTTTACATGTATTACTGCTATATTCCAGAATGTTTTCCAGTCCCCCTTTTCTCCCAAATCCCTCCAAATCCATGCATCACATCCCAGGCATATCTCAAATCAGTGTGTATATATATAGTCCCATCCTGGTCCCACAATAATTTCAACCCTTGATTTAAAGCATACAATTCACAAGTTTGAGCCGACCAATGGGCAGGTAGACTGCCCTTGGTAACAGTGGAAGTTCTAGCAAACCCATTTCTTTTTCCCATAAATTCTAACAAATATTTATCATAACCTTGTGTTGATAACAATAAGGAATTTGTCCCACTGAGTTTACATCCAAGTAGATCTTTCATAAGTGAACATTATTCATACAAATCAGTTTGTTTTTAAAAACACCCAATGCAAATACAATCATATACAGAATGTCTAATTCCACACAAGAGAATTCAAGAAGTTTTGATAAGAGATTCCCATTAACTTGTAATGGGAGAGACATTCTGCTATTCTGAAACATAAGGTCTTATCAAGTATTCTGATAAAGAGGCGGGGGGGGGGGAAGGTTTGCAGAACTAAGAGGCAGGGAAACTGAGGCAGGACTGAGTCAGGACAATAATTCAAAGTTAAAACATAAGCTAGCCAATCATAGTCTAGCAAATTTTCAGCTAGAGTCCCCTGTAAATGAATTTACAGGCCAAAAACCTAGATGAGTAAAAAGATGTTTATTGCAAGGTTTGAAAGCAAGGTTGAGGTCTGATTAGAAAGCCTTGAGATGCAAAAGGCCTTTTGTCTCCGCAAGACTTCTCCAAACCCAGCATCTGCTAAAATCAGGTGTGTCTAGCTAGTGGACAGGTAAAGAGCTTTTTCAACTTTTTGCAGCCTCTCCCTTATCTGTAGAGACAAGAGAGAGAGACAAAAGGAGACCTTTCGTCAATTGCATCAATTCTTAAAGAATTGTGCCAGAGCATAGAGCTCTAACAACAATCCAGGCCGGAAGCAGCCTGGTTGTCCACTGCAAAAAGAAAAAAAAAATCTTTTACCTTTTCCAGAGTTCCATTCAGTACCCAAATTATGTCTAGTTTTCGAGGTCCTTCATCAGGGAACCAAAATGATGAGGTAAGCAAAGAGTAAATAGTTTCCAATTCGGCCTGAACTGAAATAAGACATCAGTTTTTCCCAATTTTCTGACCAGTTGAAATCTCAGTTTCCTTCCCCCCCACCCCGTTTACAGAAATTATCAGATTATACATAACAAACAAGTAAATTTCCCAAAATAGCAATAGTTCTATTCTCCAGGGGACAAAAAGGAAGCAGGATTAAAATTATGATCTTGGATTATGGAGCATTCTTTTCTAATATTATTGCCTCATGTTTCAACATTCTGGAATCTGTGAGCCATCTCCCAGCCCTCTAGATTTAATATTGTTCTAACTTGAATACCCCTTCCTTTCATTTTCTGTGCATAATTAATAGGGGATTGAGTGTCAAAAGTTCTTTCCATATAAGTTCTTTCCCCACCATGATCATGCAAAACATGAAAAACGCATCTGAATATAGATCTATAGTCAGGATTCTAGGATTGGGGTTCCAGAGATTGCCAGCTTCGTCTCAAAAAGAAAGGCAAAGTGGGAGCAGTCCTAGCACTGTATATCTCACTGACCACTTGGCTCTGAGTACAAACATAAGAGGAAAAACCAGGGGCATGATTTAAGGCAGTTTTACTTCAGGTAGCTGTCCCAATTTTTAACCATCCCACCTCCAGATGGTGGAGTCTAACGACCTATGCAAACAGTTATACCTGAATTCAAAACTCCAAGTAAATATTAGCTTCAGTCCCAAAAGATTTTATCTCCTACAGCAGTTATCATTAATCAAGGCTTCAGGTGAATCTAGTTCTCAAGAATCACAGTAAAGATTCATCCTAGAAAGTTCACAGATTATACAGTTTCTTTCATAAAGTAGATGGTTCTAGTTTTAACATTACAGATTATTTTGCCTTCAAAATACTCAATACAAGAAAAATTCTAAATCCATCCCGTTTCCACAGAAAAGAAACTTTCAGATCTTTCAGAGTTAACATTAATACTCTCTTCATTCTGAAAAGGATTAAACTTTTTGCAAATATCCCTATCAAATTATCAGATCAGATTAAAATAATCTTTAAACAAGGAGACTATCACGCATGTAAATAAACATTGAATAATTAGCTTTAGTTAGATGAGATCTTAGTAGAAATGAAATGCTTTTAGAAAACTTCAGTTCCAACTCCTTAGAACAGTTATAGACTTGAAAAATAAAAATAAAACATTCAGTTATTAACACCATATAAATGTAGGCTGTTTCTTTAAACAGTAGAAATAATTAATATCTAAATCAGCAAGGAGGTGCAGTTATTAAAAACAAACAAACAAACAAACAAAAAACCCACTATACTTAATGGGAGGAGGGACCTCTCCACGTGGTCACCCTTCCCCCACACCACCATGCTTCCTGACCCAATATATCATAGCTCCATTTAAACTATTAATTACTTTTACAAATCAATCTTTCCTGTCCCTTCTTTAAGTAAATATATATGTATATATTTTTAAACTTTACACTTCAATGTTCACAAGTAACTGACCCAAATTTCATAAAACTTAATACATGCCCAACAGAGCTGACAAAAATTTAAGGCATAGCTCAGTTACAAATTACCCAATATCTCTAGCAAACATAACATCTAAGTAGGGAGATACAACCACAACCTCCCCTAAGTAAGCTACCAGCATTTTGTTTTAAAAACCTATGTTTTAACTTAAAATCCCAAACACAGCTTTAAATTCCCAATAATATAAAACTACTTTGCCATCACATTTAAAACAATGAACTTCACTAAATAGCGGTTTCTTTCCCCTGGCCCACGTGGCCCTGCTGCAGTCAGGACACGTGGGAGGAAAAGGAAGGAAGCCACCATCTTCACTGGCTCAATCCCGTGTACAGGGTTATTGATCCTAAATGGGATCTACTAACAGGTATTTCTGGCCAGCTGAGAGGGCCCCTGCTTCAAAAGACATAGTTCTGCTCCCCGCCCGAAGGCCCCTAGAAGGGCTAATGGAATTAAATCCTCTCAGGTCCTTCCCTTCAGGTACCATTTAATCCTTTTGGCACCACCAGTCTGCAATAAAACAACAATACCTTATCATCTTTTTCTTGCTTTTTATTTTTCCTCATATTTTGGCAGTTTGTTCCAATTACTTAATTTATCTCCCAAGGGAATATCTACCAGTATTTTCTGATATTTTTCTCATTTCTCTCTGAGAGGGCTGGCTGGGACTAGGCCACACCCATTGAATTTGGAAGGAGTTTAACAGACTCCTAAACACCCAAACACACTAACCGTCACCAGTTAACTCCAGTCACCCAGGTAGGCCTAGCTATCTTCCTGTCTACAGTCTACAGCCCCCTCCAGAACCTATAACTAGACTCAAGGGGCTTCACAGGACGCTTACCTCTGGGTTGCTGGGCAGCAAATTACTTGACTGATCTGTCCTCCACCAACCGGTTGGGATTTTCACCGCGGAGTTTCCATTGCTTTTCTCTGAGTTTCTCTACTTTCGGTCCACTCTACGTCAGGGAGCAAGGAGAAGCCCCTGGACGCTGGCGGGCTGCCTAAATCAAGGCAGGGCGCCACCCCACTAGCACCCAGGAGTTCACTTACTCACTGAGTAAAGGATCCCAGACGAGCCCCCAAACTGTGTGGTACGGAAATGGTGAGGGGTCACCATATAATAAAAAAGCTGGAGAGAGCTCTAGAGAAAAGCAAAGTTTATTGTACATTCTCCCAAGAAGGGCGTCCCACCCTTTGAGCAGACTATCGAAGAGAGGAAGCACCTCCTGTGGGCAGGACAGCACTTTTTTTTTTTTTTTTTAATTCATTTTTCCAAATTATCCCCTCCCTCCCTCCACTCCCTCCCCCCGATGACAGGTAATCCCATACTTTTTACATGTGTTACAATATAACCTAGATACAATATAAGTGTGTAAATACCATTTTCTTGTTGCACATTAATTATTAGCTTCCGAAGGTATAAGTAACCTGGGTAGATAGACAGTAGTGCTAACAATTTACATTCACTTCCCAGTGTTCCTTCTCTGGGTGTAGTTATTTCTGTCCATAATTGATCAACTGGAAGTGAGTTGGATCTTCTTTATGTTGAAGATTTCCACTTCCATCAGAATACATCCTCATACAGTATTGTTGTTGAAGTGTACAGCGATCTTCTGGTTCTATTCATTTCACTCAGCATCAGTTGATGTAAGTCTCTCCAAGCCTCTCTGTATTCCTCCTGCTGGTCATTTCTTACAGAGCAATAATATTCCATAACCTTCATATACCACAATTTACCCAACCATTCTCCAATTGATGGACATCCATTCAACTTCCAGTTTCTAGCTACAACAAAAAGAACTGCCACAAACATTTTGGCACATACAGGTCCCTTTCTGCTCTTTAGTATTTCTTTGGGATATAATCCCAATAACAGCAATGCTGGGTCAAAGGGTATGCACAGTTTGACAACTTTTTGGGCATAGTTCCAAATTGCTCTCCAGAATGGCTGGATTCTTTCACAACTCCACCAACAATGTATCAGTGTCCCAATTTCCCCACATCCCCTCCAACATTCATCATTATTTGTTCCTGTCATCTTAGCCAATCTGACAGGTGTGTAGTGGTATCTCAGAGTTGTCTTAATTTGCATTTCTCTGATCAGTAGTGATTTGGAACACTCTTTCATATGAGTGGAAATAGTTTCAATTTCATCATCTGAGAATTGTCTGTTCATATCCCTTGACCATTTATCAATTGGAGAATGGTTTGGTTTCCTATAAATCAGGGTCAGTTCTCTATATATTTTGGAAATGAGACCTTTGTCAGAACCTTTACTTTTAAAAATATTTTCCCAATTTGTCACTTCCCTTCTAATCTTGTTTGCATTAGTATTGTTTGTACAGAAACTTTTTAGTTTGATGTAATCAAAATCTTCTATTTTGTGATCAATAATGATCTCTAGTTCTCCTCTGGTCATAAATTCCTTCCTCCTCCACAGGTCTGAGAGGTAGACTATTCTCTGTTCCTCTAATCTATTTATTATCTCATTCTTTATGCCTAGGACAGCACTTTTAATCCCTAATGCAAAACACCCCCTCCCACTACTGACTCTCATCCTCATTGGCTGAGAGTCTTACATTCTAAACGTGAGATCTGCCCATGAAATTGAACTTGACCAATAAGTACATAGTTGCCCATATTTGGATGAAATAGGGATATGATATCATAGGAGGGGAAGGCAATGTCCTTGCCTTCAGAGTCCTTCAGGCCTACTCAAACTCTGAAGTAGATGAAGATTTTCACAACTGTCTTGAGAGATCTCACCTCATCTCATTCATGAAGTACAATTTTCTTTTTTTAAAAAATTGGTTTGTGAGGGAAATATGAAAAGCTTGAAATTTTCTGCCCTTAGTTTGCCATCCTCTTGGAAGTTTCTCTGTAATTTGCTCTAAACAGAAAAAAAAAAAAAAAAAAAAAAAAAAAAAAAGATCTTGAAGTCAAAAGATTTATTAGAATATATACTTTGCCACTTACTAGCTATATAAACCTGGATAACACTTCACAATTCTGGGCCTCAGTTTTTTTATTTAATATATAATAGTACTGGAGCAGCTAGATGGTGCAGTAGATAGAGCACACAAGTCAGGAGGACCTGAGTTCAAATGTGGTCTCAGACATTTAACACTTCCTAATTGTGTGACCCTGCACAAGTCACTTAACTTCAATTGCCTCAGCAAAATAATAATAATAATAATAATAATAATAATAATAATAATAATAATACTATAGCACCATCTCACTGTTTTTTGTTTGTTTGTTTATTTGATTGTTCTCTTGAGTGGATCAAATGAGATCATATATATGAAAAGGCTTTTTTGTTGTTCCTGATCACTACTTCCCTTAATCTGAGCCTAAACTAATGGGCCATCAAGAAGATTAATCTAGCTTTTGTTCCAACATCCACTGCAGAGTAAACAAATGACATGATAAATACCTCAAGATCCTCCAAGTAAAAATGTACGTATTTGGAACCTTAGAGATTATCAAACCTAAATCCTTTATTTTACACATGAAGAAACTGAGGCCCTGAGAAATTAAGTGGACTTGTCTATTAACATATAAACATCAAACTCAATCACTAAATTATACTTAGCACAGAAAAGAATGGCAAAAAAGCCTGATTTGGGCTTAAGAAATTCAGAAATTTTGAGCCTCTATAACATTTTTGTTTTCAAGAAAAGAATTAGAAAGTTAGATAATATAGTGTAGTTGGATTTAAAATAAAAGGATTTGAGTTTGATTACTGTCTCTGCCACTTTCAGTGTGATCCTGAGCAAATTAATTGTCACTGTTACTTGCCACTTGCCACTACATGTCATGTATGATACAGGTAAAAAAAAGTTGAATTAGATGACATCTTAGCCCCTTGTATTTCTAAGTTTATTATTCTATGATCAAAAAAGAGTTTTTAAAGGAGGTTATTTTTTTTTTTTGTTTTAGAAAATAACTGGTTAGTAATTTTGTCATTTTAGATTCAGTTATTTGTAAATAGATTGTAAGCAGTAAATAATTTGTAAATAGATCAAGTGTATATAAAGAAAGATCAAAAGAGAAACCAAGAAAATAAAGATGAGGAAAATATAGTGCACACAACTATGACTAGATTCTAATACAATACTATAGTATATTATATAAATTTATTAGATATTTTAAAGAGTTATTAAAGTATTTGTAAAAATTCTTATTATTCACCATGTATGTCAAGTAAAAGTTTTCCTGAAAAGAAAAGAGGGTACTTGAATTAGACTCAAAAAAAAATGGGTTGGAATTTAATATGAAAAGTGAAAGCAATTCATGCAAAACCTGGGAAATACCAAAAACAAAAGTGTGGATGATGGGAATCTGAAGAAGGAAACTGAGGCTGGAGACCCTAAAAAAATAACTTTCCACGTTATCCTGACCTAGAAGCCAGCCTAACCCCACCTCTGTTAAGTACCACTAATTTACCTTTCTATTGAGTTCAGCTGACACTACCCAAGTTTTCTATAGAGCTGAAGTACCCCTACTTAACTTTCAATAGAACTGAATTCACGTTAAGTACCTCCACTTAAGCTCTATACAATTTTAACTATCACTAATCAAACTTTCTATAGCCTATTCAAACCCAATAGCTCTGTATTGTCTCAAATCATATATATATATATGAGGGTGGGAAGAATGGGTGGGTGGGAAGAATGGGTGGGTGGGCCCATTCCACCAAAGAGTTCTGCTCCATTTGAGATCTCTCCAAGATTTATAATAAATTTAAACTTCTAATTTTACTTTTAATTTAGTAAATTCTTTTACTTCACCCGTGCCTTGTCTCATCAAAAGCCTGCACATCCCCAATATGGAGAAGTCAAATCCTAGAACATAGCTGGGGTTAGAAGAAAAAAAATATATATATATAATCCAATTTTGGGTATTGAGTAAATGGAAAGATATACAATAATATTAGACTAGAAAAGTAGAAAAGTAGGAAATCAAGATCTAGGAATATCTACACTGGATGGTAGAAATAATGAAGTTTTGAAAGCCCAAATAAAGAGTTTGAATTTTAACCTCAAGATGATGAGGAAACCCCAAAACTTTTAAAACTTCCTTGGACTCTGCCTCAGGGAAGGGACCCCACCCCAAGCACAAATGGTTTCATCCTTATCTAAAAATCCATTGAATTCTTTTCAAATTCTAACCTTGGCTGAAACTCAAGCCCCAAGCCAACTTGGGACTCCACCCATGAGATTGTCCAAAGCCCCTATTATAAAAAGCGCCAAACTGGAGTCCACTCTTTGCAGAGGTCCCATACATGGCATCCTTATGCCAGCCATGTCAAGGATTTCTGCCCGCTGGAGCTCTGGCTCTGGTGTCCTTTATCTCTACCCTCAACTTTACTAACTAGACTTTACTTCCAAAACCCATAATAAACCTCTTTTATCAATCTAGGTTTTCGGGTCTGTAAATTCTTTTACTTGGGACTCTTGCGCTGCTACTAGACCTCATTTAACTCTGTATCCTTGCACCGAATCCAAAGGGGTTGCAGGGGAGCTCTGTTTGACTCCCTGTACCCCAAACCTGCCACTAGAGCTCAATTAAACTTAATTTCACTTAGGTACCCCTTATCTAGATCTCATCAAAGATAATAGTTACAGAAGAGCTTTGAGTCAAGAAGTACCATAACCAAATCAATATATGAGGATTAAAATAACAGTTGCTTGAAGGAATCTTTTTATGGATTGAGGTGGAGAGGAAGGCAGCCCTACTATTTCCCCTGAAACTATTTCCTAATAGTCTCCAACTTTATTTTTAGTAAAGGGGCTAAGAGAGGGATTATGGCAATAGAAACAAAAGGTAAGAGAATATATAAAAGATGTTGTCAATTCAGAATTAAAAACAAAGCTGAAAAATAAATCCTGAATTATCAGTGAACATCAAGGGAAAGGTGATGATTTACTCTGATTTCTGAATCCCACTGATAAATCTAACTTTCCATCCTTCCTCATTTTAAAGGATTCTTATGACCTTCTTTCCAGAAATTTACCAAACAGGTTCTTCCCAAAATGTGCTTTCCCTTCCTTTATTTGTAGGAACAGGCAGAACTTGAGTTGTCCATCTGTTGTTATCCAGGTGTATCTGCCAGTGATATGAAAAGAGAATTAGAGATAAAGGAAAGGGATAACACAAGACCTATTGTGAAATAGTGTAAAAGTTTAGTTTCATGAACACGAGAATGTATACTAGGATGATAGCAATGGAAATTAATAAGATACTCTTATGACATTACTGAATTACTCCCTTTTTTGGTATATATGTACTTTATCATGTAATGTTTCTGACAAGCAATTATTGCTACATATCTGATTATCAAATATCTTTGAATTCATCTTTGAACCATCTTCAATTAAGATTTTTTCTGAAAATTGTGTTGTCAATTGACTCAAGTTTTGTAGAATGACTATATAGTGATACCAATGTTAAAACAAAAAAATTTATAGATAGAATATGCTTTGCAGTTTCCATATTCAATCTGTTTTTTACCTCCTTATTCAATTGTGCTTTCAGTTCATTATCTATTTCTAGTTCTTATTTAAAGGGAATCAGTCTGGTACAGCAAATTAAATGCCAATTCTGTAGGATCAGGTCAGAAGATCTAGATTCAAATCTTGCCTCTTTTATTTATTGATATCACTTTGAACAAGTTTCTTTAGCTTCCTATGCCCCTGTATTTCTTCAATGGTAAAACTGGAGAGCTGGGAGTAATTGGACTAGATTGCCTCTAATATCTATTCCAACTCTAAATAATAAGAATAATAACAATAGCAGTAATTTAGATTGTATTTACATATAACTTTGAGGTTTGTAAAGTACTTTTAAAATATTATTCTATCATCATTTCATTCCTAAGATGTAAATCCTTTGGGTAATTCCCTTTTTACAGTTAAGGAAAGGGAGGCAGATAAAGTAACTGACTTGACAAGGAAAATTCTCTATCCACAATTCCTGTACTGATTCTGTTATCAAATATCTAGGTAAATCTTCTTCCAGTTTTATATGTCCATAGGTTCAATGTTTTCCTTTTGAATGAATTTTATAGTTGAAAGCAATTTTAGTTCTTTGGTTACATGAATCCATAGCATAGCAGGAGAAACTAACACAAAAAGCATCTAGGTGGTACAGTGGATAGAGCACCAGCCTTGAAGTCAGGAGGACCTGGATTCAGATGTGGTCTCAGACACTTAACACTTCCTAGCTGTGTGACCCTAGACAAGTCACTTAACTCCAATTGCCTAAGCAAAAAAAAAAAAAAAATTTAAAAATTTAAAAACAAAACAAATAAACAAACAAACAAAAAAAAAAAAAACTTTTGTCAGATTTTCCCATGACCACTCCAGTGGGATGAGCCAGTATAAGGAAATATAAATTCAATTTTTAAAAAGACTGAATACTTGAGAAAAGCTAAAAGTGTGATTTAGTTAGCTTTTCTTCTTTTTCATTTATAGACCAATTCTCTTCTTTGACTACCAGTCTTCCCATTCATGTTAGAACTCATTCTTCTACAAACAAACCCAGTTCACCACTCATCTTGGCTCCTTGATTTGTTTGCTCCACTACCAACCAGATACTGTCTCCTTTGCCTTAAGTAAGGAATTCCCTTCCTTTTATTCCTCCTAGAGGTCTTTCTAGTCACTGATATGAGGCAATATTACCTTGCTAGTCTGGAACAGGTTTATATATCTTGAGCCAGAAGAGACCTAAAAAGCTGTTATTTAGCCTATCTCATTTTATGGATGAGGAAATCAAGATCTAGGAAATATCAAATACTCTAGTAACTAAGTAATTCTTCTTGTCATTTAGCATGATCTCCAGGTCAACTTGAAAAATTGGTATCAGGCTGTAGTAAAAGGAATATCTACCATCATCCCCTGCCACACAGGCTAGGCTCATTGTTTTCTTTAAAGTGTAATTAAACCTCTATTAGTAATTGATTAGCTCAGAAGACTAATGACTAAAGCCAATGACATGACTTCTTGGTTGTCAGTGTATATACAGCCATGGTACAAGAGGCTCCATCTCCTCCCTTATCTTCCTGACCATGACATCAATGGCATCCCAGGAGCAAAGAGAAGTTGTGCTCAGGTTAATCAATTCTATAATCTTAATAAACTTCCTTTACTTTTGTGAATATCTTTCCTCTGTTATGGCTAGGTAAATCTTGTGTTTACTATTAAGTTTTCTAAGAGGATCTCAATTCATTCCAATATCAAATCTGACCTACAATGTTTGCCTATGCTATATCTGGTATACTACATAGGTTACCTGCATTATTTTATCTTGATCATATGGCTAGGATATTTAAGTAGCAGAAAACATGTCAACTCTTGCCAGTGGATTATTAGAGTAATGATAGTCTCAGCTTGCCGGAACTCTGTCTTCCCAGAAATCAGCCGGAGTCAGGCTAATCAAAAGTCTTTATTCTTGGTCTCTTGTCTCTTGAGGTCGTGGTCAGGGAATTAGATCTAGTAATCTCCACACCACCTTCCTCTCTCTCCACTGCCAGTTGAATGCTTCAATTTCTTTTTCCTACTCCACCCACACATGCCATTTCCCCTTCTTTGTCCCACCAATCAAGTCAGCACAGAATAGTTGGGGAGGTTCAACCTTCAAACATGTTAATAGAGAATTGTCCAATTGGTAATTAGTCTTACATGCTCCATTATCCAAGTGCATTTGCTCAGTTCTAGCCCTTTACATCAGCTAGCCATGTATTTGTGAATTTTCTCCTAATGAGCCAACCTATAGAAAGACAAGTGAAGGAATACTGCCATGAATGCAATGGTTTCACTTGGTACCTCAAATTATAAGGATTAAATTTTTGATTAGAAGCTCAATTGTAATGATGAAGATTTCAATTATAGTCTCAGTTATATATATATATATATATATATATATATATATATATATATATACACATATATAAGTGATTATTGAGTTTTTATGTTATCTCTGTAGAAACTTATTTTAATATTCCACATAAATTGTTTTCTCAAACTTCATGAATCCATGCCCTGTCACCTGGGAGGTTTTGGTGCACAGAGCCCAAGTTGGTAGAGCATTTGCCTTTGTATTTGACATTACAACATGAAATAAAGGGTGGTGTCAGGGTAAGGATAGAGTAACCTTAAACTCATAACTTTCTCCAGTGCTACAAGGTGTCACAGGTCTCCTCCATCCTACAATCCTTCAAGCATGTTAATACTAATTTTCAAGCAGGAACAGAAACAGGTCCTACTCTTTCAGGACCACTGTGAACTATAGTCAAAACCTGAGACTTGTGCCTTTATGATAGATACAGATTTTTATGAAAGGAAAATTAGTAGGAGTAGGAGTAGTAATTATTATAATATATTTTGGCTTTTTTATCATTTATAAAGTATGTAAGTCAAAATGCCAAAACACATCTATTCTGTTATACTATGTGCTGACAGCTGAGATGACTCTATTTCCTTCCAATGGCAGAATTTGCCAAAGATAACACAATTCATTTTGCCCTTCTGTAGTAACATCTTCAGAAAACCTAAGGATTCTTCCTGTCCTCTGTCCATCCTGTATTATGCTAGTAGACTTAACCAGAGGCAGAAAATAACAATCTTGATAACAATAACAAAAAATGTAGATGACACTCTAAATGTTCAGCAACCATAAATTAAGGTGGGTAAGTGAATTAGGAAGGCATTGAGGAGGTTCAAATAGGTACAAAGATTCTGATCTAGAAATTAAATTTGACTCAATCACATGTATCTCCCAGTATAGAGGATCTCCTGGACTTTAAAGGACAGATGATTGAAACCCCTCACTATTCATAGTAACTAAATTCTCTGACTTAGGAACTTAGACAATCATCAGTCAATCTATCAACAAGCATTTATTAAGTATATATCATATGCTAGGTACTATGCTAATTACTGGAAATACCAATTATGTTTTTAGAGAAATGAATAATCTATATTTCCTAAATCTGTAAGATTTACCAAATTCCCATCTCTCATAGCTCAAACAAACATTTCCTTCATATTCTGAAGGACACCTTCAGAAATATTCTGCTTTAGTGTAGGCAGGATCTAGCAAAAAATATATGCTAAAGGGAAACAGAAGATTGTCTAATTGATGACAGAAGTAGGGGCCAAGGAATCAGCTGATCAACTGGAAGGAGTATAGTCTGGAGGACTACACATGAATACATCTATGCCATGTTGTTCTGATTCACCAGGAGGGGCTAATAGAAGATCATATTGTTAATTATACCTCAGAAATAACACACTATCATAGAGTTGGTTAACTATATTACACAGTCATTACATGCCCAATATTTAAGGATATGCAGTAATAGTTTTTAAGGAGGGAGACTATAACCAAAACCACTTACTTATCATTAGATTGGCATCAAAATTGTTATTGTTTGCATAGCAAGAGTCATACCCAGTTATCAGTTGCATGAATACACACATGTGTGTTTACACATACACACACAATACACATCTATTATATAACCCTGTAAGTTACTGTGGATGAATCATATTCTGCAAAAATTTATACATATTATTAACCATACATTAATATAATTTTATTTAACATAATTATTTCTTCAAGTTTATTGTATTATCACTATTATTATTGTAATTATTAATATACACATTATTCTCTCTCATTTTTTTATTATCTATAAAATATATACATACAAGTATATATTTTCTACCTATATTTTCTTTCATATTTCCCTATATTTACTCAAACATGGATTCTATTTCAGTAATTATTAATTAAAACATTATATAGCCTTGTAAAAGAATAGTCAAGTTCAAGATCCATTGTCTTGGTACACATTCCTCTGAAACATTGTATCACTGAATAGATTCATTCTTACTTCATCCTGGATTCTATTCTGAATATATTATCTTGAATTCCATTAATGCTCCATTTTTTTTTTATTATTATATATATATATTATAATATTATCCCTTGTATTCATTTTTCCAAATTGCCCCCCCTCCCTCTATTCCCTCCCCCCGACGACAGGCAATACCATACATTTTACATGTGTTACAATATAGTCTAAGTACAATACATGTGTGTGAATATCATTTTCTTGTTGCACAATAAACATTAGAATCCGAAGGTACACTGGGCTTATACCCCAAGGAACTACTAGAGAAGGGAAAGGGTCCTGTATGTGCCAAAATGTTTGTGGCAGCCCTTTTCATAGTGGCTAGAAGCTGGAAGATGAATGGATGTCCATCAATTGGAGAATGGTTGGGTAAACTATGGTATATGAATGTTATGGAATATTACTGTTCTATAAGAAATGACCAACAGGAGAAATACAGAGAGGCTTGGAGAGACTTACATCAACTGATGCTGAGTGAAACGAGCAGAACCAGAAGATCATTATACACTTCAACAATGATACTGTACGAGGATGTATGCTGATGGAAGTGGATTTCTTCAACATAGAGAAGAGCTAATCCAATTCCAATTGATTAATGATGGACAGAACCAGCTACATCCAGAAAAGGACTGGGAAATGAATGTAAACTGTTATTTTTACCTTCTGAATCCAATTCTTCCTGTGCAACAAAAAATTCGGTTCTACACACATATATTGTATCTAAATTATACTGTAATATATTTAACATATATAAGACTGCTTGCCATCAGGGGGAGGGGGTTGGGGGAGGAAGGGAAAAAATCTGAATAGAAGTAAGTGCAAGGGATAATGTTGTAAAAAATTACCCATGCATATGTACAGTCAAAAAATGTTATAATTATAAAATAAAATAAAAAATAAAAAAAAAAAAAAATAAAAAAAAAAAAAAAAGAATCCGAAGGTACATGCAACCTGGGCAGACAGATATTAGTGCTAACAATTTACATTCGCTTCCCAGTGTTCCTTCTCTGGGTATAGTTATTTCTGTCCATCATTGATCAACTGGAAGTGAGTTGGATCTTCTTTATGTTGAAGATTTCCACTTCCATCAGAATACATCCTCATACAGTATTGTTGTTGAAGTATACAGTGATCTTCTGGTTCTGCTCATTTCACTCAGCATCAGTTGACCTAAGTCTCTCCAGGCCTCTCTGTATTCCTCCTGCTGGTCATTTCTTACAGAGCAATAATATTCCATAACCTTCATATACCACAATTTACCCAACCATTCTCCAACTGATGGACATCCATTCATCTTCCAGTTTCTAGCTACAACAAAAAGAGCTGCTACAAACATTTTGGCACATATATGTCTCTTTCCGCTCTTTAGTATTTCTTTGGGATATAATCCCAGTAGTTAATGCTCCATTTTTTGTGATTATCTTGACATTATTATTCTTTAAGGAATATAGTGTGACTTTTACATCAGTTTTAAAGATTAAAAAAACAAGAGGGTTATTTTTAATGTCTGGTCTTTGTGTATAAATATAAGATGGCATTTCTATTACAATTGATGGATTATTGTATATGTTAGAGAGAATTATTAATTATCTTAACTTCTTAGCTTTTAGTTCATGCTTTAAAAAAAAATTCCTATACATATTCAATTTTGGATACCATCACAGTTCATCTATCAGAGAAACCAGAGAAACCCATTCATTCTTTTTTTTGTTTAAGAAATTTTTTTTCACAGTATATATGCATGAGTAATTTTTTTTTATATTATCCCTTGTATTCATTTTTCCAAATTATCCCCCCCCCTCTATTCCCTCCCCCCGATGACAGGCAATCCTGTACATTTCACATGTGTTACAATAAAACCTAGATACAATATATGTGTGTAAATACCATTTTCTTGTTGCACATTAAGTATTAGCTTCCGAAGGTATAAGTAACCTGGGTAGATAGACAGTAGTGCTAACAATTTACATTCACTTCCCAGTGTTCCTTCTCTGGGTGTAGTTATTTCTGTCCATCATTGATCAACTGGAAGTGGGTTGGATCTTCTTTATGTTGAAGATATCCACTTCCATCAGAATACATCCTCATACAGTATTGTTGTTGAAGTGTACAGCGATCTTCTGGTTCTATTCATTTCACTCAGCATCAGTTGATGTAAGTCTCTCCAAGCCTCTCTGTATTCCTCCTGCTGGTCATTTCTTACAGAGCAATAGTATTCCATAATCTTCATATACCATAATTTACCCAACCATTCTCCAATTGATGGACATCCATTCAACTTCCAGTTTCTAGCTACAACAAAAAGAACTGCCACAAACATTTTGGCACATACAGGTCCCTTTCTGCTCTTTAGTATTTCTTTGGGATATAATCCCAATAACAGCAATGCTGGGTCAAAGGGTATGCACAGTTTGACAACTTTTTGGGCATAGTTCCAAATTGCTCTCCAGAATGGCTGGATTCTTTCACAACTCCACCAACAATGTATCAGTGTCCCAGTTTTCCCACATCCCCTCCAACATTCATCATTATTTGTTCCTGTCATCTTAGCCAATCTGACAGGTATATAGAGGTATCTCAGAGTTGTCTTAATTTGCATTTCTCTAATCAGTAGTGATTTGGAACACTCATCATCTGAGAATTGTCTGTTCATATCCTTTGACCATTTCATTTATCAATTGGAGAATGGTTTGATTTCTTATAAATTAGGGTCAGTTCTCTATATATTTTGGAAATGAGACTTTGTCAGAACCTTTCCTTTTAAAAATATTTTCCCAATTTGTTACTTCCCTTCTAATCTTGTTTGCATTAGTATTGTTTGTACAGAAACTTTTTAGTTTGATGTAATCAAAATCTTCTATTTTGTGATCAATAATGATCTCTAGTTCTCCTCTGGTCATAAATTCCTTCCTCCTCCACAGGTCTGAGAGGTAGACTATTCTCTGTTCCTCTAATCTATTGATTATCTCATCCTTTATGCCTAAATCATGGACCCATTTTGATCTTATCTTGGTATATGGTGGTAAGTGTGGATCCATATCTAATTTCTGCCATACTAATTTCCAGTTTTCCCAACAGTTTTTTCCGAATAATGAATTTTTATCCCTAATGTTGGTATCTTTGGGTTTGTCAAAGACTAGATTGCTATAGATGTACCCTTTTTTGTCCTTTGTATCTAATCTGTTCCACTGATCTACCGGTCTATTTCTTAGCCAATACCAAATGGTTTTGGTGACTGCTGCTATATAATATAGCTTTAGATCAGGTACACTTAGACCACCTTCCTCTGAGTTTTTTTTCATTAGTTCCCTTGCAATTCTCGACCTTTTATTCTTCCATATGAATTTTGTTGTTATTTTTTTCTAGGTCATTAAAATAATTTCTTGGGAGTCTGATTGGTATAGCACTAAATAAATAGATTAGTTTGGGGAGTATTGTCATTTTATTATATTCGCTCGGCCTATCCAAGAACACTGAATGTCTTTCCAATTATTTAAATCTGACTTTATTGTTGTGCCAAGTGTTTTGTAATTTTTCTCATAATTCCTGACTATTCTTTGGTGGATGGATTCCCAAATACTTTATACTCTCAACATTTGTTTGGAATGGAATTTCTCTTTGTATCTCTTGCTGTTGCATTTTGTTGGTGATATATAAAAATGCTGAGGATTTATGTGGATTTATTTTGTATCCTGTCACTTTGCTAAAATTCTGAATTAATTCTAATAGCTTTTTAGCAGAGTTGAAACCCATTCATTCTTTTATTAACTTATTGTCTTTTCCAGTGCTTCACAAGGTGACCTTGGGAGAATCCTGCTATGATTTTGGACAGACTGTGAAAGTAAGGAACATGATAGATAAAATCTTTTTTTTTTTTTTTAATATAGTGAGGATTTTGATTTTTTGGTACATCATAATGAAATCAATCATATAAGTTCAGAATTAATATTATAAATAGTATAATATGTTATAATTAAGGCTAGAAACTTTTGGGAATAATTGAATTAGCCAATCAACCAGTAGTTTAACTTATTTACCTAAAATAAAATAAAAAAATCTAAGCAGAAGTAAATTCAAAGTGAGATAGGACATGTCCTCTTGAATTGTTGCCTCAATTTTCCTTCTAGCAGAGTAAGCACCTGTGATTAAAAACACATAGCCACATAGCTTACATCTTATCCTTCCAAGCATCATCTCTCAATCTAAAGGTGGAGATTTCATATGTGACAAGTGCTTGGTACTTCCCCAGTCATTCATAGGATGAGAAAGGCATTTCCCTTCTCTTCTAGTTCTATTTGAGCATCCTCAAATGCCTATCTTGCATTTTGTGAAAGAATCTCCACTCCTCATTTGTTTAAGTAACTCATATTAGTTTTCTCTCTTCTCAAACTGGGAAGCACTACATATATTAGTTTTACGTTTTTGGTGGTCAGACAATCCCTTAGCAGTAGTTGTTAATCCAAATCACTTTGGTGCTTAATAAATGTTTATTTATTGATTGATTTTTTTCAACATTTCTTAAAATTATTCCAGTGGAAGCAATCCTTTCCCCTTTTTCTATATTTCTATATTCAGTCCTAGATTCTTTAGAAAAGTATGTTATAACTCCAGAGGACTTATGAAATTGGCAGATATGTGACTTTTCTAGATACTAATAAAGAAAATGAGATTAACAAAATTTGAAGGAGGAGGTATGGAGAGTTAGGTGAAGGAAGGTAAACATTCTGGAATTTTAAATTCAGGAGTCCAGTTCTAGACATGCCATTTTTATACAAATGTTGAACTCCCCCTATAATGAACAAATTTGTACCTTTTGAACATATTAACAAAGACATATTTAACTGATAGCAAATATATTAATAGAATGTTATTAACCTGTCTCAGAGTAAATATATATCTGTATCTATAGATAGACAGATAGAAATTAGGATGCTGTACTTTTTTGTAAATAAGCTAAATTCAAATTCAAAACAACTTGTCAATAAACAAACAAATAAATAAATAAATACGTGTTTTTAGGGCAGGGATTGGTTCACTTTTGTACCTCTAAAGTTTTTTCTACCATATACCAGAATTAATTTAGCATCTTTTCACAAAGATCCTTTTAGTATGTTATAAATTATACTTTCATTGGAAAATGGGCAGGTTGAACTATTTGGTCTCATACCTTGTAGGTTTTCTGAGATCACAAATAGGCTTTTCTTACATTCAGTGGTTTGGGTGCTACATGGTGATTTTTTTCCTATGAAAATAAATGTACAGCTGCTTTGGGATCTTTTTAAATGTAAAAATATTCTTTATTACAAAAATGTAGCTCCATCATTTACATAACTAGATCTTAGAAGACATAAAAGATAGAGATGTTTTTTGGAGTAAGAATCAAAACAAGCATAATCATCAAACTCACTTAGGAGTCATTTAGCCATCTAACTACTTTAGCTGAACAAATGTTCTACTATTCTCTCAATTATGAGATTGCTTATTCTGGAATCTTTTCTTCTGCACAGAGATTTTCCATGAGCATCCTCTCTTACCAAGTTTGGTTTCCACTTTCAACAAGATGTTGGGGCTCAAAGATTTTGGTTAAAGTTAGCATTATTTTAATTATGTTTTCACTAAATTTTTTATCTCTAAAAATAGAACTTTTTCTCCATATTGGGATTGACATAAGACTTCTTCTCTCTGTTTTCCCCCTTAATATCTCATTCACAAGAAGCACTGAGTAGAGACCTTAAAACCTAAGAGGAATTGAGGTAGTTGTCTGCGAGCCTCCTTGTCAATTATCTTCCATTATCAAAATAAAGGTTGGTCTCCATTTCTCGTTACCATGGTGATCAGAACATTGTTTCCTATCTGTTTTCGGTTGTTCAGTGGGACAGATATTTTACATTTTTTCTCTCTTAGGAAGGCCAATTTTTTAATGATATCAAATAAAAAATAAAGTATTCATTTGTTTGTTTTTGCAATCAATCAAGTATTATTTAATCATCACTATGCAATAGATTGTGAAATGAGAGATACAAAAAATAGAAATCAAACAAGTCTGATTTCAAGGTGCTTACATTCTATCACTTATTTATTTATATCAAAATTATTTCAAACAATTTGAATTTAACTTGTACAGAAATTGACATTCAAATTTAAAGAAATGTTTCATTTGGGGTAGGTAACTATATCATAGGAATGTTCACTAGCAGATTGAAAAGAAAATTTTTCTTCTAATAAACTTAAAAACCTACAGATTTATTAATTATTTATATTTGCCAGCTGGTAAATATATTCTACGAAATAAACCTTTTTCATTGAAATTATGTAAACTTACTATCTTGGCATAAGTCTATCAGAGCTTAAATTGCAGGTTTCTGTACTCATTTCTAAATCTTGGCAGCAGTGATTTTTAAAGCATTTGTATTTTGGAAATTTGAAGTCATATAATCAAATATGTGCATCCAGAGGACATGATTCTTTGCTTTAAGGTAATTACTAAACTTTATTTTTAGAGATGACAAATAGAATGCTATCCTTAGATTGATCTTCTGTGAGCAACCAACAGGGAGACTAAGAGGTTTGCAGGAAAATAAAGTAATGGCTTCAAAAGTATAAATCAATTAATCAGAAGATGGCAATGAATGAATCTCAAACAGTTTGGCTTGGCTAAGCATCCAAAAATGTAATAGCACAATAAAACAAATTGATGTGCTATCTTTCATAGATGAAGATTCCTGACCTACCTTCAAAAACACATGAGAATTGAACTGTTTTCCATTGAAGAGAAAAGGATTGCCTCACATTATCCCCTTTATGTTCTGTGAAACATATATGTGAACTAATTGGCAATGTTGAGGGATATCAGTTCGGATCATGAATCAATGTAAACTGGATGCCCATTTGTGATATACTAAAAACTGAGGTGCTTAATGCTGGAGACAATTAGAATATTAACATTATGTCTCTGACATAATTTGATCCTTGGTAAATTACTTAATGTCATTGAGCCTCACTTTCTTCATTTATCAAATGAGGACAATGCTCAGCCCATGAAAAAAGTCAGAGATAAAAGTGATTTGTAGCTCTAAAAGTGTTTTTAAGTATTATCTATCAGGAACTTTTAAAAGTTTCTACTTGGAGAAAATGAAAAATAGGTATCTTTGGTATATGTAAGATTTTACTATTTCAATATATTGGGTAGATAAAATTTCTCTAATGCTTTCCTAGGAAGTTTTTATCCAGGTGGTCATTAATTCATAAGGAAATGCCAAGTTATATTTTAAGTATGAATGACCTGGAGTAAATAATATTGTTTATTTTCCATGCTCCTTTTTTATTAACGTGAAATCAAGAGTTCTGGGGATGGAACCAAGATGGCAGAGTAAAGAGTTGGAAACTCCTCGAGCTCTCCCAGCTTCCCTCAAAAAAACACATGATACCAAGCCTCTGAACAGAGTATGATGGAAGGAAACCCCTCTCCAGCTCAAGTTAGACTGAAAAAACTTCAAGGAAGATCATTGTCACTGGGGTGAAAAGCATGTTTAGCCTAGCTCAGATAGACTCTGGGAAAGCCAGTGAGAGGGTTTTAATCACTGAAAATCAGCAGCTAAGAGCTCCAGTCCTGGCTCTGTAGAGGAGCAAATTAATGGGGCAGTTTCCAATCCCAAATCAGAAGGCAAACTCTGGGAAACCAGGCTATTTTCTGAACACAGCAGGCAAAGCTACCACCTACAAACACAAGGCCCCTGTGCTCAAAGCCAAGGCTCAGAGCTATGTAGGAAACATGGGACAGTGCTCCCTTTACCCCAGGAGCAGAAATCAACCTGAAAAGTTAAAAAAAAAAAAAAAAAAGGAAATATCAAAAGAAAAAGAAAGAAATTATGATGGTGACAGGGCACACCAAAACACAAACTCAGAAATTCAGAAGAAATCTCAAAGAGTGAGATAAATTGGGCTCAAGCCCAAAGATGCTTTTTGGAAGTGCTCATAAAAATCTTCAAAAGCCAAATATGGAGGTAGAAGAAAAAATGAGAAAAGAAATGAGAGGTATGCATGAAAGAGTCAACAATTTAGAAAAGGAAGGAAAAAAAGTCTGATGAAAATAATTCCTTAAAAAACAGCAAAATAAACCAAATGGAAAAAGAGAGACAAAAGAAAACTGAAGAAAATTATACATTAAAAACTAGAACAGAAAGAGCAGCTAGATGGTACAATGGAAAGAGCACCAGCCCTGAAATCAGGAGGACATGAGGCATCACATGGAATGAGGGTATAGTTGTGAATGTTCCCTGATTTGATGACATCAAAGAAAAAAGACATTAAAGAGTGGAGAAAAGTCTGTAATGAAAAAAAGAGAAGAGAGAAGAAATAATGGCACAATTAGTTCACATCAAGAGGCTTAAAAATGCTATTAAAACATAGGGAAAAAAGGAAGGGGAGTCAGCATTGTCTAAAACTTGATCTCAACAGTTTTAGCTTTAATAGGGGATAATTTAATCATTCAGTTGGGTATAGAAATTTATCTAACCCTATAAAGAAGTAGGAAAAGAAAAAGGAAGGCTAGAAGGCAGGACAGAAACAATAGGGAAAAAAAGAGAAGTGGGTAAGAGTTGATAGAAGAAAAGATAGTGACCAGGAGATCATTATATACTTCAACAACAATACTATATAATGATCAGTTCTGATGGATGTGGCCATTTTCAACAATGAGATGAGCCAAATCAGTTCCAAGAGAGCAGTAATGAACTGAACCAGCTACACCTAGCAAAAGAACTCTGGTTGTTCACTATGAACCACTACATAGAATTCCCAATCCCCATATTTTTGTCTGTCTACATTTTTTACTTCCTTCACAGACTAATTGTACACTGTTTCAAAGTCCAATTCTTTTTGTACAACAAAATAACTGTTTGGATATGTATACATATATTGTATTTAACTTATACTTTCACATATTTAACATGTATTGGTTAACCTGCCATCTGGGGGAAGGGGTCAGGGGAAGGAGGGAAAGAATTGAAACAAAAGGTTTTGCAATTGTCAATGCTGAAAATTACCTATGCATACAATTTTTGTAAAAATAAAATAAAATAATTAAGATAGGAAAAGAAAAAAGAAAAAAAAAAAAAAACAGCTTTGAAATCCTAGAAAAAAACCCTTCAAACTGGAGGAGTTTCCTGGGTCCCAAACCCAATACAGAAGGGTATGGAATATTATGGTCTTATTATTATAAGATTTTAATTTAATATCATCTTACATGCTTCCTACAACCTGTTCTCCCTTCCTGTTTTTCAATTAAGCAAGTCCATATTCACTTCTAGACTTATGTCACCAGAAGTATTCATAATACTATAAATTTATAGCTGGATTAGATCTTAGATCAGAGATCATCTACACCAATCCCTGTAACGTGCTGTTGTCTCTAGAAGCTGCCAATCACTCTCTGGGAGGAGATCTGCTGTGTCAACTCAAATCTCTTGGACAGATTCTTCTTCCTGTAGAGAACCGTTGTCTCCAGATAGTTGCTGTTAACTCCAGTCCAGAGAAGTGATTTCCCTTCCTGCAGAGAGCCACTTCAAGTCTGGTCTAGAGCAGAGACTCTCTATCTCTGGAGTGTCGCCCTCTTTTATCCTCCCAGAGAATGGGCATGGGATAATGCAAGGGCTTCTGGGAAAAATTACTTCAACCAATGAACTTGCTCCTCCTAAGCATACAAGCTCTTCCCCAGGAATTCACAAGTAAAAACTCCCAGTAAAGGCTGGAACTAGAGAATTATCAAGTACGGACTTAGCACTTAGTAAGAACCTAACAGATCCCTTCATTTTAAGGATGAGGAAAATGAAACAAAGAGAGGGGAAATGATAAAGTAAGCAAGTAAAGGTAAATGGCAATGATGGAATCCCAATCCAGTTCCCCTGATGTTAAATTCAGCACATCTAAGTTCAAATCCAGTTCCATTATATCACCCTGCTTAGGTATATTTTCTATAGGCCATTGCCCCCACTCCCAAACTAGAAAACCTCTCCTTTGTTTACAAATAGTAATAACTTTGTAAAAAATTATACATTCCCATGGAAATAAAGTTAACTAGCTATTGAAACAAAAAGAGAGAGAGAGAAAAGATAGTGAGAGGAATGGGTTAAAAAAAGCACTAGTACTAGGAGAAGTGGGGAGAGTGATAGGAGATAAAGTAGTGGGTGGGGTGGGTAAAATAAAACATAGAACTAAGGACAGGGTGGGAAAAGAGAACAAATATGTATAGGATAGAAAATAGGATGAAAGGAAATACAAAGTTGATAATCATAACTTGATATGAATGGGATGAACTCTTCCATAAAACAAAAGAAAATGATAGAGTGGATTAATAAACAGAATCCTATAATATGTTGCTTACAAGAAACACATTTGACACATATTTGAAAGAAAATAAAAGACCAATTTTTCTAAGGAATATTGATGAAAAAGTTTTAAATAAAATATTAGCAAAGAAATTATAGTAAGTTATCAGCAGGATAATACATTATGATCAAGTAGGATTTATACTAGGAATTCAAAGCTAGTTCAATTTCAAGAAAAGTGTTACCATAATCAACCACTTCAATAACAAAACCAACAGAAATCATGATAATTTCTATAGATGCAGAAAAAGCTTTTGACAAAACACAGCACCCATTCTATTAAAAGAGTAGAGAGCATAGGGATAAAGGGGGCTTTCCTTAAATAATAACCAGTATCTATCTAAATCATACATCGAGCATTATTTGTCATGGAGAGAAGCCTGATGCATTGCCAATAAGATCAGAGGTGAAACAAGGATTCCAATTATAACAAATATTATTCAGCATTGTGTTAGAAATGTTGGTTTTAATAATAAGAAACAAAATTAAGGAATTAGACTAGGCAATGAAAAAATAAAACTATCACTCTTTGCAGATGATATGATGATATACTTAAGAAATTCTAGAAAATTATCCAAAAATCTACTAGAAACAATTCACAGCTTTGACAAAGACACATAATATAAAATAAACACACAAAGTTTATCAGCTTTTATATATATACATATACATATACATATACATATGTATGTATGTGTGTATATATATATATATATGTATACATGTATGTATGTGTGTATATCATTGACAAAGCCCATGAGCAGGGGAGCAAGAGAAATTCCATCTAAAATTACGGTAGACAAAATAAAATACTTGGGAGTCTACCTGCCAAGACAAATCTAAGAACTATATGAACACAATTACAAAATACTGCTCACATAAATAATATCACATCTAAACAACTGGAAAAATATCAATTGTTTATGGCTAGACCAAGCTTATGTAATAAAAATGACAATTCTGCCTAAATTGGTCTAGTTGTTCAGTGCCATATCAATCAAAATGCCAAAAATAATAATTTATAGAACTAGAAAAAAAAATAGCAAAATTAATCTGGAAGAACTAAAGGTCAAGAATAACAAAGGAATTAATTAAAAAAAAATACAAAGTATTGTGGCTTAGCAATTGCAAATGTAAAATTATATTATGAAGCAGCAGTAATCAAAAGTATTTGGTATTGGCTAAGAAATAGAGTAATGGATCAGTGGAATAGATTACATACACATGAAACAATAATCAAGGTCTAAAGCAATCTAGCATTTGATAAACTTTCACTGGGATAAGAACACAGTATTTGACAAAAATTGCTTGAAAAACTGGAAAATATATGTCAGAAACTCAGCTAGACCTATATCTCACATTCCCATACCAAAATAAGGTCAAAATGGATACATTATTTGGGAATAAAGGATGACACCATAAACAAACTAGCAGTACAAGAGATAATTTACCTATCAGGTCTTTGGAGAAGGCAGGAATTTATGACCAAAAAAGAACTAGAGAATATTATGAAAGGCAAAATGGACAATTTTGATTAAATTAAATGAAAAGGTTTTGCAGAAATAAAACCAATAGAAACAAGATTAAAAGGGAAGTACAGAGCTGGAAAAAAAATTCTATACACCAGCATTTTTGATAAAGGACTCATTCCTAAAATATATAAGAAATTGCGTCAAATTTATAAGAATATAAGTCATTTCACAATTGACTAATGGTGAAAGAACATGAACAGACAATTTTTAGATAATGAAATTAATGTCATTTATAGTCATATGAAAAAATTATCTTAATCACTATTGATTAGAAACTTGCAAATTAAAACAACTCTGTGGTACCACCTCATATCTCTCAGATAGGATAAAATGACAGGAAAAGATAATAATAAATGTTGGAAGAGGTAGAAAAACTGGGACACTAATGCACTGTTGGTAAAGGTGTGAAATAATCCAACCATTCTGAAAAGCAGTCTGGAATTATACCCAAAGGGCTCTAAAACTGTACATACCCTTTGTCCTAGCAGTGCCATTACTGGGTCTGTTTCTCAAGGAAATCATAAAAGATGGAAAAGAACTCACACGTAAAAATATTTGTAGTAGCTCTTTTTGTGGTAGCAAAGTATTGGAAAAGGAGTGGCTACCCCTCAATTAGGGAATGGCTGAACAAGCTGTAGTATATGAAGGTAATAGAATATAATTGTTATGTAAAAAAATGATGAACAAGCCGATTACAAAAAGGCCTGGAAAGATTTACATGAACTGATGCTGAGTGAAACAAACAGAACCAGGACTACATTGTACAGAATAACAGTAAGAATGTGCAATGATCAATGATGAAAGACTTGGTTCTTCTCAGTTGCTCAGTTGAAGTAATATCAATAGACTTTGGACAGAAAATACCATCTGCTTCTAGAAAAAGAACTAGGGAGAATGAATATAAATCCAGCACATGATATGTTCACTTCTTTTTTTTTTTTTTAATCTCTTCCATTGTTTTCCCCTTTTGCTCTGATTGTTCTTTCCCTACATGATTTATAAAACAATGCATATTACAAATAAATAAACTTTTTATAGTGAAAACAAATGAAAAAAAGGTGAAATCAAGCTCAAGTAAAATATCTAAAGCTTTGAAGGGGAACAAACATATGGACAAGTATATATAAAGGGAAGTATGTTAATAAAATTGAATGTGGAATTTTATGGGCTACCTGAAAGCCTCACCACCCTTTAGTGCCTCTCTTCCACTTATTTTTCAGAGTTATTTGGATCACCCATAAATCAAATTATGTCCTCCAATTGGTCTTAGTTTATGGATTCTAGGAATACTCAATTAGATTGTCGACTAGAATACAAAAGATACTAGTTGTAGATCACTGAAAAAATGCTGTTTTTCAGAATGTCATAATGCACTGAGGAACTTTGCCTAAAAGTGTTATTGTTCAGGTATTTGTGTGTGTGTGTGTGTGTGTGTGTGTGTGTGTGTGTGTGTGTGTGTGTGTGTGTGTTGTGTGGACACCTTTGGAAGTCTGGAGAAGCCTATAGTCATCATCTTTGATTCATATTTTAAGGGCATAAAGTAAAACAGCTAGAAGTCAATGATGTTAAAACATTCATCAAAATATTTTTAAGCTCTCTGATCTAAGGTTCACATCTCCCAGTCTAGTGTCCTCATTATTTATTAGAGAAATTGGAAACCCAAACAAAAGCAATTAAGTAGAAAAGTCTGGATGTGATCTTATTTTCTCTAGCTCAAAGTAAAGTATTCTTTTTTCCAAAATTATATTTCTAAGGTATAAATCTGATCATACCATCATTCTGTTGAAGAAGCTCTGTTATATCTCTTTATAGCTTATAGGATCAAATACAGACTCTTCTATATGTTATTTACAGCCCTTCATAGCTTTACTTCATCTTGTCTTGCCAGACTTAAATTTGTCTCCTAATGCACTCATTAGTTTCCTACTTTATCATTTGTGGAAATGAAATTTCATCTCCAACTTCTGTAACTTTGCATATGCTGCCCTCATGGCTGGCATGTACTTTTATCTTGTCTTAGTTTATTTAGATATTTAGTTTCCTTTAAGCTTAGGACATAAAATACAGAATTATTTCCTGATTTCCCAGTCTACTAATTCCCTCTGACCCTTAAATTATTTTGCATTTACTTGATACATATATTAATATAAGTTGTTTTGTATTAATGGATAAATAATTTCCTTTTAAGTCATGAAGCTCGGCTTTAAACCCTGTATCTCATGTGACTTTCTATGATTTTTGGAAAGTTTGTTCTAAGCAACTCTCAATTGTGAAAAAGGTGCTGATTTGATTTGATGAAAGAATTTGTTCTAAGAAATTTCTATGACTATGAAATCATAAATATCAACTCCACAGAGCATCTGACATTTAGTAGGCACTTGATAAATGCATGTTCACTGAATCTGTTGATTTCAATTGCAAGATATCCAGCTCCACTTTTTAAAAAGTGAAAGTATACTGAAAAATGATCATTTTACAAATTTAATTTTTTTTCCATTTCCTTTGCATTTAGATCTGCACTAAGATCATTCCCTGAGGCAATTCTTGTTCTCAGTATAAGAACTTATGGATCTAGTCTAAAACTGTGCTTAAGACATCTGTTCCAGAGATAGTCTGACTCCATGAATATCTGGAAGATTGGTGCAAACAAAGAGGGACTTCTTAGTTATATATTTGACCGGACTAGAATATTTCTAATCTCATTTTCAGCTAAAGTTCACTTAAGATTTTGAAGCAAACCTGATTACTCTCACATTAGTTCTCTCTAATCTTCTCACCTCTAATCTTCAAGAAACCAAATGAACATACCAAAACAAGTCCTTTATAACTTTTTTCAATTAATTAATTAAATTTTTACAAAAAAAAAAAATATATATGCATAGGTAATTTTCCAGCATTGACAATTGCAAAACCTTTTGTTTCAACTTTTCCTCTCCTTCCCCCCACCCCTTCCCCCAGATGGCAGGTTGACCAATACATGTTAAATATGTGAAAGTATAAGTTAAATACAATATATGTATATATGTCTAAACAGTTATTTTGCTATACAAAAAGAATCAGACTTTAAAACAGTGTACAATTAGCCTGTGAAGGAAATAAAAAATGTAGGCAGACAAAAATATAGGGATTGGGAATTCTATGTAGTGGTTCATAGTGAACTCCCAGAGTTCTTTCACTGGGTGTAGCTGGTTCAGTTCATTACTGCTCTATTGGAACTGATTAGGTTCATCTCATTGTTGGAGAGGGCCTCATCCATTATAATTGATCATTATATAGTATTGTTGTTGAAATGTACAATGTGAATATACACACACACACACACACACACACACACACACACACATATATATATAATGTATATATGAAGTATATAAAGTATATAATGGTCCTGTTCATTTCACTCAACATCAGTTCATGTAAGTCTCTCCAGGCCTATCTGAAATCATCCTGTTGGTCATTTCTTACAGAACAATAATATTCCATAATATTCATATACCACAATTTATTCAGCCAATCTCCAATTGATGGGCATCCACTCAGTTTCCAGTTTCTGGCTACTACAATGAGGGCTGCCACAAACATTCTTTCACTTCTTTAAAATCTCTTTGGGATATAAGACCAGTAGTAACACTGCTGGACCAAAGGATATGCACAGTTTGATAACTCTTTGAGCATAGTTCCAAATTGCTCTCCAGAATGGCTGGATGTATTCACAATTCCACCAACAATGTATCAGTGTCCCAATTTCCCCACATCCCCTCCAACATTCTGCATTACCTTTTCCTGTCATTCTAGCCAATCTGACAGGTGTGTAGTGGTATCTGAGAGTTGTCTTAATTTGCTTTTCTCTGATTAATAATGACTTGGAAGATCTTTTCATATGGCTAGAAATACTTTTAATTTCTTCATCTGAGAATTGTCTGTTTGTATCTTTTGACCATTTATCAATTGGAGAATGACTTGATTTCTTATAAATTAGAGTCAATTCTCTATATATTTTGGAAATGAGGCCTTTATCAGAACCTTTGACTAGAAAAATGTTTTCCCAGTTTATTATTTACCTTCTAATCTTGTCTGCATTAGTTTTGTTTGTACAAAACTCTTTTAATTTGATATAATCAAAATTTTCTATTTTGTGATCAATAATGACCTCTAGTTCTTCTTTGGTCATAAATTCCTTCTTTTTCCACAGATCTGAGAGGTAAACTCTCCTATGCTCTTTTAATTTATTTATAATCTCATTTTTTATGCCTAGGTCATGAACCCATTTTGATCTGATCCTGGTGTATGGTGTTAAGTGTGGGTCAATGTCTAGTTTCTGCCACACTAATTTCCAATTTTTCCAGCAATTTTTGTCAAACAGTGAGTTCTTATCCCAAAAGCTGGGGTCTTTGGGTTTGTCAAAGACTAGATTATTGAAGTTATTGGCTATTTTTTCCTTTGAACCTAACCTATTCCGCTGATCAACTAGTCTATTTCTTAGCCAATACCAAATGGTTTTGGTGACCGTTGCTTTATAATATAATTTTACATCTGGTACAACTATGCCACCTTCATCTGATTTTTTTTTTCATTAATTCTCTTGAAATTTTGACCTTTTGTTTTTCCATATGAACTTTGTTGTTATATTTTCTAGGTCATTAAAATAGAAAATAGTTTTTTGGGAGTCTGATTGATATAGCACTAAATAAATAGATTAGTTTAGGTAGTATTGTCATCTTTATTATATTTGCTTGCCCAATTCAAGAGAATTTAATATTTTTCCAATTGGTTAGATATGATTTTATTTGTGTGGAAAATGTTTTGTAGTTTTGCTCTTATAGTTTCTGAATTTCTCTTGTCAGATAGATTCCTAAATATTTATACTATCAGTAGTTACTTTAAATGGAATTTTTCTTTGTAGCTTTAGCTGTTGGATTTTATTAGTGATATATAAGAATGTTGATGACTTATATGGGTTTATTTTGTATCTTGCAACTTTGCTAAATGTGTGGATTATTTCTAATTGCTCTTTAGTAGAATCTGGGGTTCTCTAAAGTCCTTTATAACTTTGCAAAAAGTCAATTAAAATCTCATAGTAATCCTGGAAACCTTGAGATAGTATGGAGGAAAATTAAGCCACAGATTATTTAAATAATCAGGCAATTTCTATTCCAATATTTATGTTATAGATATAGGTGCTGAAATATCTTGAGCTTACCTTACTTCTTGTTCCATAGACAGACAAAATGCCAGAGGTAATGATAAAATGATAAGTTGTATGGTTCTAGTTAATCAACCAAAAAAAAGCAATATTAAGCTCTTAATATATGATAGTCAAACACTATCTTAGCTAATGGGGATACAAAGGCATAATTCAATTCTGTTTTTTGTAGAGAAAACACATGTGTGTGTTTATATACACATATATGTATGTATGTATGTGTATATATATATAGTACTTTTAGGGGAACTGACGGTAGCTGCTGAGGGTTCAGTAAGAGAGAGAGAGAGAGAGAGAGAGAGAGAGAGAGAGAGAGAGAGAGAGAGAGAGAGAGAGAGAGAGAGAGAGAATGGTGTTAAGGGAAGCAACATAATAAACCTGAGAAAAATAGGTTGGAACCAAATTTTGAAATATTTTTAAAGGTTTTTTATTTTCAAAACATATAAATGGATAGTTTTTAAACATTCACCCTCACAAAACTTTGTGTTCAGAGTGTTTTTGCCCTCCCTTACCCCCCACCCTCTCATAGATAACACAGATTCCAAAATATGCTAAACATGTGCAATTCTTGAAGTATTTTAAATATTTAATTCAGGAGTTTATATCTGATTCCAGAAATAATAGAGAGTGCCGCTAGAATTTATTGAGCAACTGATTTAATTAGATCTGTGCTATAGAAATATTTAGAAGATGAATAGAGGATAGAATTAAGGAAGAGAAATCCAATGAAGAAAGTATTGTGATAGTCTAATGAAAGAGGATGAAAGTACTTGAATTACATTGGTGGTTTTGAGATCTGAAAGAAGAGAATAGATATGTCAAAAAACAAAACAAAACAGAGTTTATTTCTAATCTTAAAGATAATAGGAAACTATTTGATATTTGTTGAATGAGAGAGTGACATAGACTCGGATTTTAGTAAAATCACTTTAGTGAATCTATGGAAAGTAATGTGGAGTGGAAAGAGATTTGAAGTATGGGATTAATTGGGAGGCTAATACAATAAATAGTCCAAATGAGATGTGATAAGAGCCTAAAGTAGATAGTGGCTTAGCAAAAAAAAAAAAAAAAAAACAAAAAAAAAAAACATAAATGCAAGAGATGTAATGGAGATAGAACTGACTGCTAATTTGGAAAATTTGGAAAATGATTGGTATAAAAGAAAAGATAGAGTGCAGAGACAAAGATAATGCCAAGATGTCAGGGTAAATGAAAAGATAATGAGGGCCTTGATAGCAAATAATAAAGTTCTGGAGAGACATTTTTTGGGGGAAGGAAAGATTCTGAACATGTGCCCTTCTTCAATGGACCATAGAATATTGAAGGACAGAAAAGTGAGGAGAATACAGTGAATACTGTAGAATAGAATTAGAATATAAAGAGCCTTTAATGTCTGTCTAAAGAGTCTAGATTTTTCTTTCAGTAGACAGTATGGAGCCATCGAAGGCTACTGGGTATAGAAATCAGAACTGTGCATTAGGGAAATTACTCTGGAATAGTATAGATGGAAGCAAAGAGAGACTAGAGTCAAAGAGAGTACCTTTCAGATTATGGCAAGTGGTTCACAGAAATACTAATATTGACCTCAACTAGGGACATGTCATTGGAAATGGAAATGAAGGAATAGATCTCAGAGACACTAAGGAGAAAGAATAAGCAGGGTGTGCTTACAATTGTCTGCATGGGATGAAGAGAGGAAAGAATACCATGTAATTCATATATTAAATCTTGACTTAGGAAATATATAGTACCATTGCAAAAAGTATTAGGAGGAATTATAAGTTGTAGAACAAAGATGAGTTTGTTGGGGATATGGTTATGTTGAGGTATCTTCATGATATCTAAGTAATGATATTTCCCACATGAAAAAGGAGCTAAGCAATTGAGTAAATTATGTGTTGGAGAAGTTGTTAGAATTCTGCCTCAGAAATTTATTATCTTTATGTTCTAGCTAAGTAGCTAAGCATTTGAACCTCAGTTTCCTCATCTATAAAATTAGGAAAATAATAGCAGTTACCATAAAAGATTGTTGTTAGGAACAATTGGGGTAATATATGCAAATAAATTTGCAAACAGAAAATGCAGGAGAGAATTTCAGAGAGAACAAGAGGACTTAAGATAAACACTTGTTAGTGAGTCATAGAAAATCACAGATGAAACTATACTATAGGAATGAGTATGAATCATGAGGGGAGAGAATATGGAGAAAATAAAGTACTAGCAATTGGGGAACTTCTACATATGACAATTTTCAGAGATGAGAATTCAGGATGATATACAAAGGAGTTATTAAAGAGATAAGTAAAGAAGGATGATGATGTTGTGGTATTACAAATATTAATAGAAGAGAGAATATTAAAAAGGATTTGATTATCAACGTGTCAAAGAAAATGAATCCTTTAAAAAAAGAATATAGTTGGATTACAAAAGCAATTGGTCACTGTAGATAGAATTGTTGAATTAAAGTACTAAGAAAGGAAACCAAGTTGCAAGAGCTATGAAAATAGAAATTTGAGACAATGAAAGTAGACTTCTTTTTCCTCCAAGTTTGGCAATGGAGGGGAGGGAAAAAAAGACAATAACTTGGAGGGGCAGTAAATTTGAAGCTGTGGATTCTGGGAAAAAAGGTCCTTTGATAAGATCTGAAAGTAGTCAAGATAATAAGAATTGCAAGAACCATGAAATCTGACCCTCAAATTTTCCAAATAGCTCCAAGACAATGAGCCAAACCAAATTCTAGTTAGAAATAATTTTTAAAAAACTTTTAAAAAATTAGTGAAATATCATATCAGGTCAAGATGGAGAGATAGAAAAGAATATAGACAAAAGAAAGGAGTCTAGGAAGAAAAGTTTATCTGAAACATTTGATTGTAGGGAAAGCTATGTTTTAGGACAAGAGATCTCAGATCCAGCATGGAGGGGCCTAAAATTATTCAGGGTCCAGGAACAAGTGAAAAACAATAACAAAACAGGTAGTACCTGTGTTGGTCATTACAAAGTCCCATGTCTTAAATCCTTGGCGGACTAAGGGGGGTAGGGGGTAGCATTCTAGCCATCATGGGCCCAGATTTTGTAATGAGCAAGTTACAAGTTACAAAGGGAACAATAGCTGTAGGGCTTGGTTCCATAATAGAGTCTTAGTTCCAATTACTAATCCAATCTAAAGCCTAAAGGGAAATAAGGGCAATAATCTTAGACAAATAAAAATAAATAATTTGTCACTGAACCGGCAAAGCTTTCTAGCTGACTGATAGTGACTTGACTTCAGCATAAATGAAACTTCAAGAAAGGGAAATCACACATCAGTTTTACACCATTTTGAGAGCAATGAAAATTTTGCTAGTCTATAACTTGAACTTTATCTGAGATCTTGTATTAAGTAAAATTAAGTATTCCAAGAAAAAAGATGCAAGACCAGCCCAGACATTAGATTATATCTAAGGTAAAGTACAAATTCATAAAGAAGTCTGGGGAAAATGAACAAACAAAAAACAATCTCACAATTTAAAAAAAAAAAAAAAAAAAAAAAACAAAAAACAAAAAACAAAAAAAACATTTTTGGTGATAGGAAGGGTCAAGACACAAATCCTGAGCAAAGGAAGACAGAATTAGAAAAGAAATTATCAGCATGGCATAAGAGTTAAATCTTGCACTTGAAACACACCACCTAATAATACCTCTATGGGACAATAAGAAATAACAAAATTAAGTCAAAATGCTTTGAAAAATAGAACAACATTTATATGAAAAACAATTGATCTGGAAAACAAAGAAAGGGAAAATAATTGAATAATAATTGGACCACCTGAAATCACAACCACAACCATAAAAGAGCCCAGATATCATATTTCAAGAAATCACAGCAAAAAACTGTCCACATAATAATAATCAATAGATAAGGTGAAAATACTAACCACATTCTGACATCACCCTAAGATGAAAACCACTAAGAACTTTATACCCAAAATCCAGAGCTTCCAAGACAAAGAAAAAAAAAAAAAAAAGATGCAATAAGAAAGAAAGAATTAAAGTATCAAGGAGCCTAAAACTTTATTGACGCTTCTATTAAAAAATGAAGAAATTTTAATAAAATATTCCAAAATACAAGGATATAGGTTTACAATTAAAAATAACTCAACAAAACTTGATATAGTTATATATGGGGAAAGGGAAAAGGAATTTTATTGAAGCATAAGGCATTCAATCATTCTTAATGAAAAGATCAGAGCTGTTTAGAAACTATGAATAAGGGAATGATTCTGAGACTATAGAGGGGCAGTCAGAAAATTTCAAGCTCTCCAGATTTTCTTCAAAAACAAAATAAAATTGTACCTTTGGGTACAATATAACCTGGGGAAAAACAAATAAGTTGGAGCAGAAAAGAGGTCCTCCTAAAATGACTTAAAAAGACCTGAACAAAAACCTCAGGATCTTGCTTTTAATTTATGTGAAGATGTGAAATGTAAACACCTCCAGATTAGCTCACCAAAAACAGTAAACAGAGAGCCCTTGGACTAGCTGGGCTCTGAAATAAACTTAGATAGGCCATAGAAACTTTTACCTGCCAGACTGTCTGAAGAATGGAGGGTTTGATTCTGGAAAATTGAGAGAACCTTTCAAGATAAGGAAAACCAGCCCATCTGTGCTACAGAGAAGTGGCCTTGTGAGAAAGACAGCATAACCTGAGTGCAGAATCAGTGAGAAAATGAAGCTTCTGATTTTGGGCACTTGGAGGAATCTTGATTGTGGATTCCAGGCCAGAGGGGAGAAATGAAGTGAAGCCAGAGGCACTCTCACACACTAGGATTAGAGGTGATTACATTAATAAACTGTCATTAAGCAAAAATAGCAGGCAAAGAAGAAAGAACTCAACAATAGAAAGTTAAAAGTTATTAGTAAAGGCAAAGTTTCATATTTCAGGAAGGACGTTGAAACAAAAGAAAAAAAAAGCCTCTTCTGCCTCAAAGAGTAATTTGAAATGACTATTTTCCCAGAAAGAATTTAGAGAACTCAAAAAAGTTATAAACATCAAATGAGAGAGATTGAGGAAAAACTAAAAACAAACAAAAATAATAACCATCAAAGAAAAACAAGATTATAAAAAGAAAGTTAACCAACTAGAAAATGAGATACATTATTTTTTTTTAAATTTAATTATAGTTTTTATTTACCAGATATATGCATGGGTAATTTTACAGCATTGACAATTGCCAAACCTTTTGTTCCAATTTTTCCCCTTCTTCCCCCCATCCAGATGGCAGGGTGACCAATACATGTTAAATATGTTAAAGTATAAATTAAGTACAATATATGTATATTTGTCCAAACAGTTGTTTTGCTGTACAAAAAGAATAGGACTTTGAGATAGTGTATAATAAGCCTGTTAAGTAAATAAAAAATGCAAGTGGACAAAAATAGAGGGATTGGGAATTCTATGTAGTGGTTCATAGTCAATCCCAGAGTTCTTTTGCTAGGTGTAGCTGGTTCAGTTCATTACTGTTCTATTGGAAATGATTTGGCTCATCTCATTGTTGAAGATGGCCACATTCATCAGAATTGATCATCATATAGTATTGTTGTTGACATACATACTGATCTCTTGGTCCTGCTCATTT